>NW_026874909.1:0-170075 GCF_032173495.1 Musca vetustissima
TGTTATGTACTATTTATTGGTTCGGTTCAGTGATTGCTATTTCCAGGAAGCGATGAGTGAATAATTTTTAGCCTAAGCTGCACGTGGCAAATTTTATTTGGGTCAAATATGGTAAGACGTGGCCAGGCAAGGCCGGGAGACCAAGATAAAATATGATTTTATGAAGCAAATGATTTGTTGCTAATAATAAATGTTGGCGAACAAAATATAATAGAATTAAGCACAAATAGGGAGAGGATATGGGGCTTTTAAAATAATTTAATAGGAATTTGGGAAAGAAATGAGGGGAAGTTTTGTTAAGGAAAAATATATGTTAGGGGATTTTTTAAAATTGTCTTTAAAGGAATATTTTTCTAGGGACTATTACAGGCGTAGATTTTTCAAAGGATCTCAAAAAGGCGACAAAAATGTTTAAAGATTAATTATCTAAGGCCTATAATATGTGTGGAATTTTTTAAACAATATTTTTTTCAAGTCGAATCAGGTCGTCGATTTTTCAAAGAACATTTTTCAAGGCCTTCAACATTCGTTTTGGTTAAATATTAAAAAAATATTTGATAAGGACTATTATCCTGTACATTTATTTCCTTCCATCTAAGTTATCATTGCTTATCCTCAGAATTGTTTGCAATTTAAAATGCCTCACCTAAACCTGCCCCAAATGAATGTTTAGAATTTGCCATAAAAATTTCCATAGAAAACCTCTACTATTTAACCATGCTCTCATAAATTGTGGTGCCTCACACACACACACATCGAATCACTTTAAAATATGCTCACCTCTACACTAACACCATCATATGCTAAATTATGGCCCATTAGCATTTGCATATCATTCGCATGTGTGCATTTTATGTTCGGCTGTTTTGCTAACGAAAGGGGCGTCTACAATAGGTGTGTGCCATTTCAAAATGTGTGTGTATGGAAGTGTGTTTGTGTGAGTGTCTAGGACAATAAGGATAAATGTTCTCATTTCTTAGTTTTGTGTGTTTTGCATTGTGTCAGTGACAATGAAAATTAAATATGAATGGGTTTGTTTGCTTGTCATTTCGCGTTGATAGCATGATTTGCTAGATTTTAGACGGGTATCAAAATACAATAGAATTTTTGGTTGGATGGTTGGTTGTTTATTTCGGACAACGTGGTATAGGAGGTTAATTACAAAAACATTAATATGGGAAGGAAAGAGTTAAATTTGAGCGGGGATTTTTTAAAGAATATTTTTGGAGGGCTTATCATAAGCCGTGGATTTTTTAAAAGAATATTTGTTAAGGGCTGTCTTATAAAGGCTTGGATTTTTTAAAGAATATTTTTTGAGGGCTGTCTTATAAAGGCGTGGATTTTTTAAGGAATATTTTTTGAGGGCTGTCTTATAAAGGCGTGGATTTTTTTAAAGAATATTTTTTGAGGGCTGTCTTATAAAGGCGTTGATTTTTTAAAGAATATTTTTTGAGGGCTGTCTTATAAAGGCGTGGATTTTTTTAAAGAATATTTTTTGAGGGCTGTCTTATAAAGGCGTTGATTTTTTAAAGAATATTTTTTGAGGGCTGTCTTATGAAGGCGTGGATTTTTTAAAGATTATTTTTGATTACTCTTATAAAATATAGCCAGCTCCCACATATTGGTACCTCCTGTGTATTTTATTTATTTTCTACATTATTTATTTATATTAAACAAAATATAAATCATAAAGAAAATCTGTTCGACATTAAAATTAATACCCAGTTTTTGCGTCGAATACATTCTCGAACATTGACATTTAACCGACAAATCATAACACCCACACATGCGGGATATTCTCATTCGAGTATGTCGTCATTAATATTCGTTGGTTGGCTCACTCATACTGGTGGACCAGTGAAAGAAAATTCTTTGGAAAACACGCATTATTTTTTAATGGTGTGCAAATATTATGAATGTGGCGGATTTTCCATGTCTTTTATTTTTTGTGGATTTAATGAGAAGAGTTAGTTTAGCATTTTAAACATTGGAGTGTGAGGGAGGGGGTTTTTCGACAAATTAGCTTTATTAAAACAAAATTCTTTTATTATCCATTAGCAGATTTCTTTCTTTAATAATTTCAAGTGTTAATTGAATTTTGTTCTCTTTAATGTTAGCGGGAAAATTAATTGGTAATTAAAGTCAAAATATTTTATGGGAAACAAAGTCCAAAATCTCACGGATTCTTTTTTTTATGACATATGAGAAAATGAAAAAAATCTCGGAGAAATTAAAAAAAATAATCCAAATTATTTTTAAAAGAAAATAGAAAGCCAAAAATAAATAAAAATCGGCCAACAAACCAGTCTGCGGACAACGACATTTAAGAAAGAAATGAGGACAACACAACAGAAACAATTTATTACTTACTTGATAATGAAATTTTCATAATGTAAATAATAAATACAATTTCAAATTCTCACGCCCATAAATTATGGTAATAAAATAATTCCCCTTCGAAGAAAAAGAGCGAAGAAGAAAAAAAAGACACAACCGAAATGAATTAAATAAAAATTAATTGTGTGGCAGTAGCAGCAGGAAGATGAAACGATAAACAAAATCTCAATGACTAAAGAAAATCAACGACATGACCAGAGAAGTAACGAAAGAAAAAAATAAATAAGTAACGGAGAAAAGGGAAATGTTTGCGTTCGATGATGGCCGCTCGTGTCATACTCCCACAAGACAATGGTCGCAAATGACCAAACAAAAAATCGCAGAGAAAAAAGAAAACAACAAATCAACACAGACAAAAGACCCACACATACACATGAAGAAGACCATTATTCTCTGACCGTAACAAACAGCTGTTTTCATTTTTGCCTATAGGTGGCAAAAATAAAAACAACACAACAACAATATTCAACACCCTCAGAACGAAATACCAACAACAGAGAATAAAAATGAAAATCAAAACAAAAACCAAAAATGAGTTTGTAATGCGCAAATGCTGAGAGTAATATAGGTGAAAGTTAAGGGAGAGAATCAAGGAAGAAAGTGTAAAAAGAATGGTGAAAAACAAAGAGAGCAGAAGTGCTCAATGCTCATTTGATTGAAGCTTTTCAGCAGCCACCTGCTATAGAGCTTTTATGGTGCAAAAATCTAGGGACATGACAGACCCCTATACTTCTCTCAGAGTAATTTATCACTTGGTGTTTTGCAAATATGTTAGTGTGACATAAAGGTAGTAGGGGATTTAGAATAAGAGGCAGGTGTTATTATTTGGTTGGTAATTACTTGCTCTAAGTAATTATTATTTGGTGTGGTATCCGGTGTTGTATCCTTATTGAAATTTTCTAAAAATCTGTCCTTTTTCTCTGTCCTTTTCTATGGGATTTCATCCCAAATAGAGACTCTTTCCACTTCTACATCTGTAACTTATAATAAAATGCATATTTGGACAAGAATAACAATTATATATATATATATATATATACATTAATAGGATGGAAAGATGCCGCATAGAAATATTGGTTTGCGACGCCATGTGTACTAAGATCAGATCAGTTGCAAACTATTTGGAGCCGTCTGTTTGTCTTGGTGCACACTTTAACCCTCTAGGGAGGAAACCGGTTTGGCCATAAATTTGGACATCGCAATATTTCATCCAAACATAAAAATAGTGTTCACTCCTTCTTTTATATTCCCCCCAAAAAATGGAGAACATTTTAAAGACCAAAAATATATATGTAATAATGTGCATTCAGAGTATCTGAATTGATGCGCTGTATTCGTAAAATTTTTACAAAAGATTCATCAGGTCCGAATATGGAATCTCTCTTTCTGTGGGTGCCATAATTTTATAAACTTAAGAAGCGAAATGTCAGTTCAATTTGATTCAAACTTCATACATTGTAATGTTTTTACCATAGCTTCATCGATTCTAGAAATTAAGTTTTGCTCATTCTAGGATGAAAATATTAAAAAAAAAAAAATAAAAAAAAACAACTTCGTAATATTTTAATGAAACCTTGATGTGGTTCGACGGGTCAAATCTATTTCCACTATATACCAGCTTATTGAAAATATTAATGAATAACAAGTTTAGACCAAATAGGATTCACCAGGTGGTGCCAGAAAGAGTGTCCCGATAGATACCGATGATTTTTTAGTGGTTATAAGGTTTAGATTAAGGTTTAGATTAAGTAGTATATTCTATTGGTTTTATCTATATTAATTAAAGAGTAATGTGATTGACTTACTGACTTACTTAACGACTCATCAAGCTAGAAACATGAAATTTGGGATTAGTTCATATGTGTCAGATATGGCTTGGTTTTTGGAAAGTCGTACTATAAAGGCACGAAACGTACTAAAAAGTATTAAGCACGCTACGATTTGTATTTGGCGAACCAAGCTAGAACTCTTTAATTTGACTGAGTGACTGATGGAGTGGAGCATAGGTGTAACGAAATGGTTTTAAAATTCGAACTATATGTATCCGAAAAATACTAAAATGTACTAAATTTGCTACAATTTTGTAGAATGTGAACTGATAGAGGTAAAAAAATCGGAATAAAATTTGAAATGCGAATCAAGGTTGAGAAATAGGGTTGATATAATGAGGTGGTTTTAGAAGTGTATACGAAGAGTACTGAACAGTGTATGATATATAAGGTAATGAAAATGTTTATTAAATGGAACTAAATTTGATACAATTTGGATTTAGGTTAATCGATAGATTTGGAATAGTGAATTTGGAGTGAAGCACTGGGGTATGTAGAAAGTTTTGGAAATTCGTACTTATGCGTATATGTACGTAAATCTGGATTTGGGTGAACTGATCGATCGAGAAATATGATTTCATTGGTATGTTGTTATGAAAAGTGTACTAAATGTTGGAATTAGTTTTGGAAGTAAGAAGAAGAGTGCAAAAAGTAATTTAATATACGCTAGATTTCTGTTGTGGTCAGAATTGATGGTTGGTATTGTTGGTAATAATAGGGTAATTTTGGAAATACGTACTATAAGAGAGTAAAGCTACTAAAAATTTAAGTTTGGCTATCTACATATGTAGATTTCTGTGACTTACATGGACTTAACAACCATGCGAACAAGGTTGAATATGGTTTTAGAAAATTCTACTATAACTGATACTAAAATAAGTACTTTAGATTTTAGTGAATGAAGAGATCAAAAATTGTTAAATTTGTTTGGGAATCGTTCTTGATGTATAGAGTTATGATATATGTATAGAGTTATGAAATACAAGTTCTGAGAGTCTCAAAAATAAATAATTTTTATGTAGAGGGCAAATGAGTCAGTATAATGAAAATCTAAAATATTTAAAAAATTTTACTTACCAACTCAAAATCTGAAATGAAAAAAATGAAAATGGCGATTATAAAATTATAAAAATAGACAAATAATAAGAAGATTGCATTCATAAAAAAATCTGTTTAGCATTATAATAGAAAACTCTATATACTCAAAAAGAAAATGATCAAAAACTGAAATAATCGTATACAAAATTTTCAGAGATTATTATTGGCACTAAATGTTATATGTGGAAAACATTGTTACGACAATTACAAATAATTAAAATTCAATTTTATGATTGAAATAAAATTATTTACAAATCATCAAATTATTTTCAAGCAAAAGGTTAAGTTTCAATTATCGGATATTTCATATTCACTACAAAATCTTTCAAAGTCGTTGAGGAACAGTTTGCAAACCCAAACATGTTTGTGTCGTTGGGAAATACCTTGGTGGAAAAATGCCACCTGTTAGAACAAAACGAAGGAAACGACCCTACCATCTTTGCACGTTGCACAAAAACCACTGAAACTACACCTAAGTCTATTTTTACACGGTCTTTTTGTACACGGTTTGAAATTTGAATATTCTTAATTTTTTTACACGATTTTATTCCATTTAGCATGATTTGAAATTTTATGTACTTAAATTTTTTTTGTCAAATTTAATTTTTACGAAGTATGTTCATATCAGAAAAAAGTATTTATGAAAAAAAGTCTGAAACCATCGATAGTATCGATAGTTTGCGAACACTAGCTCAAAGATTTAAGTGAATTCCCCTTTAGAGCGTACAAACAATTTTTACTGGTCAAAGCAAATGTGAATAGCACTAATTTAGTGGAATTCCCTTTTTTACACGGCTTCTTCTGGGACCAATCTACCGTGTAAAAACAGACTTAGGTGTATTTCTATTTCAGCTCAAAGTGTTAAAGAGGACCCATGTTCGTCCAATCATTGGAAACGTCATTATACCGTATTTTGCATATATATTTGGGACTTAACTTGATTACATGGAGAGAAACATGGGACATTAAACCAATATCTCGATTAAACACATTTTTGCCGTTTTAAAGTGTATATACCCTTATTATATATTTGCTCAATGGGCACTAATTACTCTAACAAAAGTTTTTTTCCATAACAAAAATTAAAATTTAATTTCGTAGCGAAATCGGTTAAATTTTAGTTATTACAAAAACCCTAGTCGTGTCTTTTCGGAATGGCATTAAATACATAATCATCATCCCGATTTATGGGAGTATTTCCACCTCGGTAGCTACGTCTGTCTGGAATTTTTTAATACAAATTTCCAATTGGAAAATTTAATTCAAACCGTCAAAATATGTAAAATGGGGCAACGTGTAGGTTTGGGGCTATGTCTAATATTATCTCTGAATATATAATTTGTAACTATCTATGATTCTGGAATGCTAAATTAGATCCTCTTCGGTTGGAAATCGTCATCGATAAAATCTTGAAAATACCGGAAATCTTCAATATTGTGCTCTCCATCTCCGTGATTTCAACAGCCGGACAAATGTGGATAAATTCAATTAAATGTGTGCTCTGGTCAATAACAAAGGATATTTATTTTATGGAGTCCCCCTCCAGCACGTAAAATACAGACCGCCTATGGCTGAGGTTAAAGAAAATGCTGAATACTGAAACCTGTTAAGTTAACTACAATTTGTAAAAGGTCCTCGTTTTATCTACAACAATAAACTCGGTGAAAGCACCCACTACATAAGAAAGCTTATTTATTATTCAACAAATGACAACTGTAGCTCAATGTGGTAGAATGCAAGACTCACGCATACATATGCATGTATATGTTCCCTACAATGTGGCAAATGTTAATAAAACACAACAAAAATATACATCACCAAAACCCAGAGAAATGAGAAGCTTCAGAAGAGGAGAAAAATAATAATAAACAACATTTTTGTTTTGTTATGAACAGAACAATCTCACACGCACGAACACACACACATACACACTCTCCTCTCATTCAATCACATACACTTGCACAGCAGATTCAAAGAAAATACGACAATAATTTTTTTGGTGCAATATGGAATAGAAAGGAAAATTAAATGTAGATTATAGACAAGAGAAGACAAGACAACGACAACGACAACAACGCTAGATGAGGATGAGAACAAACGGCGAAGACGAAAAAGAAGAAGGACAAGTATGGGAAATAAAAAAACACACAAGGAAAAGAAGAACAAGAAGAAGCAAAAACCAGCTGTAGCTGTAGGAGGAGTAAAAGGCAAAACAAAAAATAAAAATGAAAAAGACATTTTCGCGCTGATTTCAGTTATCAACAAAACGAGCAACAGCAAAGTCGCCAAGCTACACAACCACCAGTCGAGTCAGTCGAGTCGAGTCGAATACACCAAAGACACAATCTCAACGTCGTACACATCTCGCACGAACGCGTCCGCGTAACCAAAACAGTTGTCGTACTTTTGCGATAATTATTTTTTTTCGTTTGCGTATATTTTGAATGTCTCGAAAGACGACATATGGAGATTTAGGTTGGAGATAAATGTTAATGGAAAACGGTGTAAACGTCGTTTGGAAAATTCTTTAAAAACAAATAGTGTGAAGTGAATTGAAAACACAACGCAAAATAACGTGTAAATTACTAAAAAAATATTGGGGAAAATAAGAAATTGTTGAAAACAGATCTATTGAAAAATTTTAATTTTATTTAAGGAAAAATCTCGAAAAAATATATATTTGCAACAGATCTGGGTTTTCGTTGGAAATTTTGTTTAACAAATTTTTGAATTTTTAGTGAGAGTCTGTTTGTTTTTAAAACAAAAAATTGAAAGTCATTAATTTACGGTGCATGGTGTAAAAAATCATTTTGTTCAAATTGAGTGCATAAGTTTATCGATTTTAATTCGTTTGAAATTTCAAAACTAAATTTGAAGTTTTGAATTTGTGTTGTTGTGTTTTGTTGCTTGTCTGTCCTAAATGAAAGACAATCAAAAAGGTAAAATTACTTAAAAATCAAAAAATATTTTCAAATTGTTTTTGAATTGTTGTTGAATTTTGAAAAAAACAATCTTTTATTGATTTTAAAAACTTCAAAATTTTTTTTGGATTTTTTGTATATAAAATTGTGTTTATTTGTGAAATTGAAAATGTTTACATTGCTATCTGCTTGCTTTTGACATTTCACTGGCATCTCAGGAACAAGTATTGCGGATATTATTGTATTTGTTTAATTTGATCAGAAATTTTTCGATTTGTTTGGAAATTTGTATAGAGTGCTTTTTGTCAAAATAAAATACTTTTGATTTTTCCTCTTGGATATCAGTGCAGTGAAATTTCAAAAACACCTTCTAATATAATATGGGAGAAAACCTACAAAATATTCAATTGCGGGATATTTCAAAATAATCCCAAAATCGTAGTGGAAGTCCTTTGTGACTTGAAAAAAATAAAAAATTTATATAAAATTTTAAGGGCTGAATAAAAATATCGAATAGTGTCCAATGTTGCGTATGAACAATATTCAACATAGAATGCACATACAAACCGATGGATATTGTAAAAATTATTTGGAAAAAATCTTAAATGAAGAGACGGGTAAATATAACATATTTTTAATTTATGTGAAGATTTACTGTCGAATAGTGCTGTCCTGTGGAAATGTGTTGTCATCAGTTCACAGTTGTATATCATAAATACAAAACAACATTATAAATAAAATAAACATTTCAAAATTTTTGTTGGAATATTTTGTAATAAATTTAGATTTTCATAATTGAACATAAAAAGTGATTGGATATTAAAATAATATCGATGTCTGGTCTACGTTAAACCCGGAGCGTTTGAGGCCCTAGATTACCAAATAAATAGGCTCAAGAAAAATTGTATATTAATGTAGACACATCCAAATTCAAATACTGGATTTGAGATGGGCATGAATAGGTTGGCTAAAGTATTGACAATTTGTAATCTATGGCATTAAGGAAGAAGGTGGACTATGCGGGTACTGTAGACCACCACATATCTTAAAAAAATTATGTTTTTCTAATTAGTGCAAATAAACATCAAACTTGATTTTAGCTTACTTAAATGCTGAAAATTTAGGTAAACTCCGATAGGAATCTGAGAAATCTGCACAAGAGTCGAACAAATTGTTTTTCTCAAATATAAAATAGTTATCTGGTTATTTATTTTCTACAACAAAAATGTATTTTTAGCTGTAATTACAGCCGGTGGGTTTTAGTTTTTATTTATTGCTTGTTTAATTAAATTAATTTTATCTAAAATTTCAATGTCAAGTAATGTGGAGCACTATAAAAAACTGGACCTTTTCATTACAACTAGTTCGAAACATGTGCCCATATTAAAAACATTTATGTTATGAGGTATAATGAAGCTATGGCCTTCAAAATACCGCAAATGGGGCGGTACACTTAAACGGCGAAATTACTTACCGGGTAAAGCGGACCAGTGACATAAGCAGAAATTTATCACAGTCAATCTACTGTAATAAATTTCTATTTATTTAAATCTTGGGTAACAATTAGTGCAAACATATATGGATCTACGTTTCGGCCACCATATGGGGTTTGAATGCAGCCATATGGTAGAATATTGCACAAATGTTTTTAATATGGACCCATTTTTTGAACAAAAAGGTCTCTCATTAAAAGGTCTCTCTTTTTTATGGTGGTCAACATTACCCGACTTTGATTTTTTTTAAAATAAATATAAATTTTGGCTTCAAAAAATAAATAAAAATTTAAACGCATCGATTGTAATTGCAGCTTAACGTATTTTATATTGTAGGAAATGCAGAACCAGATAACTTCTTCATATTTGAGAAAAACAAAGTGTTCGACTCTTGTTCTAAAAAAAATGTTCCAATCACACATTTGCAATTATACTATAACTAAATTTTCAATAGCCGATTTATTGTGGTAGGAAGAAGTGACGGCAGAAGTGGCTCTCAATCTTTTAAGGCGTGTTTTTTTAATGACGGGCAATAACTTAAAAATTTACCAGTGAAGAAAGTAGTAAAGTCGGGCTGGGCCGACTATATGATACCCTTCACCACTTTGGATATATTCTACATATGTATATTGACATGAAATTGAACGAATTTAAATATGTGATTTTTATCTATAAGTGAACTGACTAACATCAATCCATGCCTATGATAAATTTCATTTCATTCGGGTAGATTTAGAGATCTTTGCCTACAATGGAAAAAAATTATGTAAGCTATGAATCCATATTTCCAAAAAAAAAAAAAAAAATAAATAAATAAAAATAAAAAACATCGCCATTCTAGTCTCAATTAAATACGTTGTTCAAATTTTGTCAATCGGTGCAACATTTAACTAATGTCGGTAGATTTAGAGATCTTTGCCTACAATGGAAAACAATTATGTAAATCGATTTATATGAAAGCTATGCCTCCATATTTCCAAAAAAAAAGACATCGTCATTCTAGTCTCAATTAAATACGTTGTGCAAATTTTGTCAATCGGTGCAACATTTAACTAAGATCGGACAAAACTATATATATGTGGAAGCTATATTTAAATCTAAACTGATTTCGATCATTCTACATCATTCTACAGCTAATTCATTACGCTATGCCAAATTTCGTGCAAATCGAACGATATACAGGGACTTTGGTACACCATTTACATTAAATCGGACGAAAATATATATTGGAGCTATATCTAAATCTGAACCGATTTTCAGGACACTTTACACACATCACCACATTGTGGTACAGGGTATTATGTCTTTGTGCATATGTTTGTAACAGGCAAAAATAATCGTGATAGACCCATGGTTCCTTTTGAGAATATGCATAGAATCATTTTCTGAGTCGATTAATGCATGTCCGTTTGTTCGTCCGTCCATGTATTTTGGTTAACAAAGTACAGGTCGCATTTATGATCCGATTTGGATGAAATTTGGCACAGGTCAGTTAATTGGCCCAAGGACGAACCCTATTGAAATTGGGAAAAATCGGTTCAGATTTAGATATAGCTCCCATATATATATTTTCGTCCGATTTAATATAAATGGAAAGCTCTTCTGCTAACTCGATTAGAAGGCTCAGTCCATTCAATTGGAAATTCTATACATTAGGTTTCCCCCTTGAATCCCCATAAATGTGATTAACTTTGCCATTTTTTGCACAGATATCGTTTGACATCTTGTTATCCAGGCATGTCATATTAAAAAAAAAAATAATTTATTATTTAGAATGGGGTTTAAGTCCATTGTAGGTTCTGATACAAATCTTGGCTCTCTAGAAAAGTTTACAAACCATATTACGATATATATTCGATCATGTTTAAGGGGCACACAGTCACAAACAAAATTAATACCACTGAACAATATTTTTGAAACAAATCAAACCCAAGCCTTTAAGGGGACCCCCCCATTCACGGGGTCAAAAAAGTTTGTGACTTAATTCGAATCTACACTAATTCAAGAATGTCCCTACAAAATTTCAATTGAAAATCTCAAGAACTCTTGAAGATATAGCCGATTTATTGTGTCAGCATCAAATGACGGCTGAAAGGCTTCTCAAACTTTAAACGCATTTTTCTCTAAACGAATGGCGGGCACGATAACTCAAAAACTAATAACCCAATCGATTCCAAATTTTTACACGTTTCTCTGTGAGTGTATAGCTCTCGTATGAACTAGGATAAAGCCAATCGGTGAAGAACTTCCTTATTTTTTAACTTGGTTTTTGGTCAAAAATTGGCGATTTTCCAAAAATATTTTTTTAAAGGTCCGCCATTTTGTTAATTTTAGAGCGAAGCCAATAATCCTAGTTCATACGAGAGCCAGACACCAAACACCGTTGGAATTTTCGAATTCTGATGTTCCAGTGAGGAGTTATCATGATCGCCATCAAATATAAGGACTATTTTTTAATTACAAAAAACAACAACAAAACAATAACAAAAATGTTTTGTAAAGTATTTTTCTTCTCTTTTACATCTTCAAGTATATATATATATGCAAAGTTACATAAGGTGCCTTTCTCATAGAAAATTATAAATATTTTTTTTTTCCAAAATTCTACAACCATATTCAACCTTCTGGTATTTGTTACCCATAATTTTTATATCTTTCCTTTTAAATGATTTATTATCTAAAAATAGTTTTTCGAAAAGTTTATTACGCCTTTAAAGAAGTTCTAATAAATTTAATGCACACGGAATTGTCACCATTTTATTTGGTTTATTAGAGCTACGGAGTTTATTATTTTTGCAATAAAAACTGACATACATATACACTAAACTTACGAACTACTACTATATGACATCTTGTGTCAAGAAAACATAAAAATGTTATCTATGTGTACGTGTGTGTGTGTAGCAAATGACAACTAATAATCATAAAAATTGTGTGACAGCAGCAGCAGTAACAACAACATCAGTTGTTGTTATTATGGTCACGGACCAAAGAAATGCTTCCCCTGCTCTATTCTACGATTCTCTCCTGGTCAATGAATGGATGTTGTTATTCGCATGATTGCTGTTATTTCGGTTGTTTTTATTGTTGTTGCTACTCCTGCTGTTGGTGATAATGATTTTGGTAAATTTGGTGTACCACAAAATTTACGTGTCTAAATTATATTTTGTTTGGCCACTTTTCATATAAAAATCCAATAAAAAAAGAAAACAACCGATTTTCCACCACAGCGCACACATCCATTGTCATCTGTCCATTGGTTAGCCAAAATCTGTTCGTCAAGTGACGAACAAAAAAATCCATTCAATTGGAAATTCTATGCATTAGGGTTTCCCCCTTGAATTCCTATAAATGTGATTAATTTTGCATTTTATTGCGGTTAGAAGGAGAGAGAGAGTTGGTGAGTGAAACAGGAAACAAATGATAGGGCAAGGAGAAGGAGGAAATAAGCAATGTAACGCGCGTTAACCATGTTAGCTAGCAGTGAAGTGTGTGTGAGTGTGTTTCTCTGAAAAGCTGTTGTAATGTTTGTCCGACAATAAAGGAAGTGTTGCCAGCAACAGCAAATCAAACATACGAAATACTTCAGTAGTCAAGTTCGTCGTAAACAATTTTAAATTTGGGATGATTTTTTGTGGCAGATGGGCAAGTCGAAATCTGTGTGCCCTGCAGTAGTAAATGGATTTTGAAAAAAAAAAAATACTTTTTTCAAGGATCTTCAGACCTATAAGCTTGGATTATTAAAATAATATTTTTTCAAGGACCTTCAGACCGATAAGCGTGAATTTTTAAAAGAATATTTTTCAAGGACCTTCAGACCGATAAGCGTGGATTTTTAAAAGAATATTTTTCAACGACCTTCAGACCGATAAGCGTGGATTTTTAAAAGAATATTTTTCAACGACCTTCAGACCGATAAGCGTGGATTTTTAAAAGAATATTTTTCAACGACCTTCAGACCGATAAGCGTGGATTTTTAAAAGAATATTTTTCAAGGACCTTCAGACCAATAAGCATGGATTTTTAAAACAATATTTTTCAAGGACCTTCAGACCGATAAGCGTGGATTTTTAAAACAATATTTTTCAAGGGCCCTGCACAGGCGTGGATTTTTAAAACAATATTTTTCAAGGGCCCTGCACAGGCGTGGATTTTTAAAACAATATTTTTCAAGGACCTTCAGACCGAAAAGTGTGGATTTTCAAAAGAATATTTTTCAAGGACCTTCAGACCGAAAAGTGTGGATTTTCAAAAGAATATTTTTCAAACACCTTCAGGACGATAAGCGTGGATTTTTAAAAGAATATTTTTCAAGGACCTTCAGGCCGATAAACGTGGATTTTTAAAAAAATATTTTTCAAGGACCTTCAGGCCGATAAGCGTGGATTTTTAAAAGAATATTTTTCAAGGACCTTCAGGCCGATAGGCGTGGATTTTTTAAATAATTTTTTCAAAGACCTTCAGACCGATAAGCGTGGATTTTTAAAAGAATATTTTCAAGGACCTTCAGACCGATAAGCGTGGATTTTTAAAAGAATATTTTTTCAAGGACCTTCAGACCGATAAGCGTGGATTTTTAAAAGAATATTTTTTCAAGGACCTTCAGACCGATAAGCGTGGATTTTTAAAAGAATATTTTTTCAAGGACCTTCAGACCGATAAGCGTGGATTTTTAAAAGAATATTTTTTCAAGGACCTTCAGACCGATAAGCGTGGATTTTTAAAAGAATATTTTTTCAAGGACCTTCAGACCGATAAGCGTGGATTTTTAAAAGAATATTTTTTCAAGGACCTTCAGACCGATAAGCGTGGATTTTTAAAAGAATATTTTTTCAAGGACCTTCAGACCGATAAGCGTGGATTTTTAAAAGAATATTTTTTCAAGGACCTTCAGACCGATAAGCGTGGATTTTTAAAAGAATATTTTTTCAAGGACCTTCAGACCGATAAGCGTGGATTTTTAAAAGAATATTTTTTCAAGGACCTTCAGACCGATAAGCGTGGATTTTTAAAAGAATATTTTTTCAAGGACCTTCAGACCGATAAGCGTGGATTTTTAAAAGAATATTTTTTCAAGGACCTTCAGACCGATAAGCGTTGATTTTTAAAAGAATATTTTTTCAAGGACCTTCAGACCGATAAGCGTGGATTTTTAAAAGAATATTTTTTCAAGGACCTTCAGACCGATAAGCGTGGATTTTTAAAAGAATATTTTTTCAAGGACCTTCAGACCGATAAGCGTGGATTTTTAAAAGAATATTTTTTCAAGGACCTTCAGACCGATAAGCGTGGATTTTTAAAAGAATATTTTTTCAAAGACCTTCAGACCGATAAGCGTGGATTTTTAAAAGAATATTTTTTCAAAGACCTTCAGACCGATAAGCGTGGATTTTTAAAAGAATATTTTTTCAAGGACCTTCAGACCGATAAGCGTGGATTTTTAAAAGAATATTTTTTCAAGGACCTTCAGACCGATAAGCGTGGATTTTTAAAAGAATATTTTTTCAAAGACCTTCAGACCGATAAGCGTGGATTTTTAAAAGAATATTTTTTTCAAGGACCTTCAGACCGATAAGCGTGGATTTTTAAAAGAATATTTTTTCAAGGACCTTCAGGCTATTATTTGTGAATTTTTACGATACTTTGGGTTACAATTCTGAATGCTAACCAATACTACTACCCTAACCACGGTATTTACGCCTCAAGCATTGTCTGTAATATTCAATCGGTCATCTGCTGCTTGCTGCTAAATTCAGCATCAACACGATTTAACTGATGTTCGTTGTTGTCGAAATTGGTGCTACTATCAGTAGCTCGATCCAATATTGCTGTGCCACCACTACCATCACCAGCAGTACAACTAAATGGACATGTTCGACAAGAGTTGTACGTGTTTTGCATATCCTTGCAAAATGCAGAAACAACTACAAAATTTCGGTGTAATAAAAGTGTGTAGCATCGCTGGGAATGTATGTGATGGTGAGTGTAGTATACTCACGCCCACCCAACCGGGCATACACACATATTCAAACTCCATATACGAGTAAGAAATAGACAGCCACAGAAAAATAGCCAATTGATGTAGTTGTGTCGAAGTAGGAGTGGTGGAGCGGTTGTATTGTATATGTGCTGCGGCTACTGTTGTTGTGGTTAAAGTGCAAACGGACATTTGAATTTATACCCTCAAATGAAAATGAATTTGTGGAAATTTTTTTAAGAAATCTCGTTTTCTATCTTTTTTATATCATTTTTCTTTGTTTCCAAAAAAAATCTATATGTTTATGTTCCACATTTGTTGCTTGTGTGGGTTCATTCTTTGTTTTCAGTTATTTTTCATTTTTTGTTTTTCTTGTATTCCACCCTGCAGTGTCTCTGTAACCATATTCATTTCAATTTATCTTAAATCTACACTTCAGCACATTTTCATTAGAGCTTCAAACTGTTTTATTTGCACTAAAACTACCAAATGATACCGACCGAACCGAACACATGTCATCCATATATATAGTGAGAGAGACTGAAAAAAAAGATTGCTTCCATTTCTTATGAAATGTCAACAAGAATTATGGAGTCAATGAAAAACAAATATACAAAAAAAAAAAAAAAAGATGAAACTAAAAATGTAATGAAATGAAATGGGATACAATTGAGTTGGAGGATTATGGATAAAGAAACTCACACATGCACGCACACAGAATATATTTTCTTTATGAGCTGGAGTGCATTTATCTATGGTACTTGGTTTTCTTTTTTACTGAAGTGCAGAGGAAATAGTTCTTCTTAAGAATATTTTTTCCCGAGGAAGACTTTCAAAGCAATAAATATGGTTTTTCAAAGAATATATTTATAAGGACCATAAGATAAATAAACTTGGATTTTATAAATAAAATGTTTTGAAGAATCTTTATATCAATTATATAGAATTTTTAAAAGGACTTATTCTCAAGATCCTTCAGATCTATAAACTTGGTTAAAAAACCTGCATGCCGATTGATGTCATTTAAATTAATGATGTTTATTACAATAAACATCAATTTCATAAGGGACCTTTAAGCTTGGTTTTAATGTTATATTTTTCAATGTCCTTTAAGGACTTTTATATTAATTAACATGGATTTTAAGGTGATTATTTTGTCCAGTATCTGAATCCAATAAACGTGAATTTTTAAGTAAATATTTTTTTAAAGTATATGAATATTTTTTAAGGACCTTTATATTAATAATTCTGTAATGAATAAAATCAATAATCCTGTACCTCCAGACCATAAAAATGGATTTTGCAAGACTGTTATACCAATAATACTCCAAGGACCTTAAAAATATTAAACATTGATACATTTAAAAATAAAAAAAAACAAGCACAATTAACATTTTTTCAAGGACATTGAGACTAGAAGGGTACGAAAGGTACAAAAATGTACCAAATATGGTACCCTTTATATTAGGCGAACGGGAAAAGCTAGAATTCTGAAATTTGGAATGAGGGTCACTGATGGAAAGTTAGAAAGATGAATAAAAGGATTTTTGGAAATTCGACCTAAAAGTGTACGAAAAGTACTAAACATTACTAAATTTAGTTATAATTGTATATTATTGGACGTATATAGCTAGAATCTTGAAATTTTATATGGAAATGCTGTTGATGTATGGAAATGGTTTAAGAAATTCGTATCTATGTATATAAAATGTACAAAATGATATTAAATTTGGTACTTTTTGCATTTAGAGATGGAATCCTGAAAATAGGAATTAGGACTACTATTGGAGTACAGGATTGAGATAGCTTTAAACAAGTAAGAAAAATAGTAAAGTCGGACGGGGCCGACTATATGATAACCTTCACCACGTTGGGTATATTCAACAGATCAATCCTAACAGACGTCGCATTTTTAAAGGACCAGTAAAATGAAATTGGATTGGAAATGCTGTTGATGTATGGAAATGGTTTAAGAAATTCGTATCTATGTATATAAAATGTACTAAATGATATTAAATTTGGTACTTTTTGCATTTAGAGATGGAATCCTGAAAATAGGAATTAGGACTACTATTGGAGTACAGGATTGAGATAGCTTTAAACAAGTAAGAAAAATAGTAAAGTCGGACGGGGCCGACTATATGATAACCTTCACCACTTTGGGTATATTCAACAGATGAATCCTAACAGACGTCGCATTTTTAAAGGACTAGTAAAATGAAATTGGATTCATAAACATGTCATTCTGCAACCTATACTAAATTTTTCATGTGGTCAGATATAGAAGCTATATCTAAACGATATCAACGATTTTCAGGAAACTTAACACACATCGTTCTAGACCTAATTCATTACGATGTGCCAAATTTATGGCAAATCGAAAGATATATATAGGGACTTTGGTGCATCATTTACATTTAATAATACGAAAATATATATGGGAGCTATATCTAAATATGGACCGATTTTCACGAAACTTTGCACACATCATTCTAGACTCAAATAAGTACGTTATGCTAAATTTCGTGCAAATCGAAGAATATATAGGGTCTTTGGTGCACCATTTACATAAAATCGGACGAAAATATATATGGGAGATATATCTAAATATGAACCGATTTTCACGAAACTTGGCACACTTCATTCTAGACCTAATTCAGTACGCTATGCCAAATTTCGAGCAAATCAAATAATATATAGGGTCTTTGGTGCACTATTTACATAAAATCGGACGAAAATATATATGTGGGAGCTATATCTAAATCTGGACCAATTTTCACGAAACATACCACATATTATTCTAGACTTAATTCAGTACGCTGTGTCAAATTTCGTGCAAGTCGAAAGATATACAGGGACTTTGGTACACCATTTACATTAAATCGGACGTAACTATATATGGGAGCTATATCAAAAATCTAAACCGATTTTTCCCAATTTCAATAGGGTTCGTCCTTGGGCCAAATAAGTGACCTATGCCAAGTTTCATCCAAATCGGATCATAAATGCGACCTGTACATTGTTCACAAAAATACATGGACGGACAGACGGACGGACATGTATAAATCGACTTAAAAAGTGATTCTATGCATAGACATAATACCCTGTACCACAGTGTGGTGAAGGGTATAAAAGTCGTACTTATGCGTACGAAAAGTATTAAATGGTACTAAATGTGGTACAAGTTGGATTTAGGTGAACATATAGAGCTGGAGTCTTAAAATTGTGAATTAATAGGCTGTTGGAGTATATGATTGAAGTATTATGTACTAAAAAAAGTACTAAAAAGTACTAAACGGCACTATATTTGAAAACAGGATTGAGATAGTTGTTGAAATTTGTACTTATGAGTATAAAAAAAAAACAAAATTTGGTACAATTTTGACTTTATTACAGTTAAAATGTAGGGCTGATGTTGTTTTAGACATTCTTACTTATGAATATGAAAACTACTAAATTTGGTACTATTTGGATTTGGGTGAATGTATTGAGGTGGAATCCTGAGATTTGGAATGTAGATTACTGTTTAAGTGTAGGATTGGGCTATGGAATAGCTCAAACAGTTTATGTGTACGAATAGTATTAAATGCACTAATTTGCAACAATTTTCATTTGGGTAACAGAGAGAGAGAGAGAGAGAGCTGGAAACCTAAAATTTGGAATAATGATTACTATTGGAATATAGAACTGAGATTTAGCGGATACTTCATTAGTATATTATATATTTTTAATAGCCTTTAGATCAAGAAACGTGAATTTTTAAAGGATAATTTTATAAGGACTTTCAGGGCCATTAACACTAGATTGCCGAAAGCGGTCATTTTGACCGTTTTTCAATTTCAAGTACAAAAACAATTGTGTATATTATGACACAGCTTTTTAAAATTTGGTGACGTTTTCAGGCAATATAGGTATATTCAAAATTCCAGTCTTTCTAGTGTTAAGCGTGGCTTTTTGAAATAAACTGTTTGGATTTTTTAAAGAATATTTTGAAAATGACTTTAAGACAAATAAAAGTTGGTTTAGAATGAAATATGGTGAGAAGGTCCTTTAGACAAATGAACATAGAATTTTAAAGAATATTTGAGAAGAACCTATAAATATATGCGTGGATTTTTAAAATAATATTTTTTAATGACCTTCAGATCAATAAAGTTAGATTTTATAAGGATCTTTAGATTATTCTACGTTGATTTTTAAAATAGTTCATCAAGGACCTTTGGATCATACAATTACATTCAGGTCAATAACCATGACATGTATGTTTTTTAAGTAAAATTGTCCATAAAAGTAAAGAATGGACAATAATCGTTGTTTTAATCGATTTATACCAAAGGAAAGCCAAGGTGGTTGCTGAATTCTACGTGTCGCCCTGATGACCGCATATTGTCTAGAGTTACAAAAATAACTTTGGGAAACATTTCAAAGCTTTTCTGTGAATTCAACAGACAAACGGATGTAGCTAAATCGTAATAGAATGTTATTCGAATAAGAAGAATAGATATACTATTTGGGGTCTACGATGAATATTTTAATAATAGATGTTGCTATTTGTTTATTTCTGGTATTTTCTACCAACTGCAGTTAATTTGTAATTTTAGTTTTTAAAACATACAATCCGTAGTTTATTCTACTTGTGTTCATCATAAGTATCTCCCATATTCCTCTATTAAAAGGCCGCCCTTGGCTTAATAGAATATCAAATAATAAAGAATGAAATAAAAAAAGCACTAAACAGAGATGACAATTTAACAACGAAAATTGGTTTTTTGTCTAACAAACCCGTTAGAGTTATGTTCGCTGCCAAAAGCAATGCATTCGAGAATGATAGTAGCTTCAAGTGACACTTTGCTATAATTTTGAAATTGTTTCTAATATCCGTTAACGCAGTTGGGGTGTATTTTTCTATCGTTCTTCATATTACACATAGTCGTTGTAGTTGTTCAGTTTCTTTCGACAACAAAAAGGGGAGGGAGTTGATTCGAGCTCCACATTTCACCAACTTATTTTAGTTCTTCGACTAAGCGAATGCCATAAAGTTGATGTGTTGCTATTTATAAAAATAAACTCGATTTTTTGTTGTAAATATTGTCTTTATTTAATTTTGGGGTTGTTAGTTTCTAAATTTCTATTTGGTTGTTGTTTAATTTTTATTTTTTCTTTGTGGCAAAAATAAATTCAGTTGACAGTTATAAGAGAGTTTATGATGTCTTTTTTATATTCAATTATATTTAGTTTATTTGTGTCATACAAAAATGTGTTAATTGGGTTTAGGATTTATTAAAGTATATTTTTCAAGGGCCAACTGAGGAGTGGATTTATTAAAGTATATTTTTCAAGATTTATTAAAGAATATTTTTCAAGGGCCAACTGAGGCGTGGATTTATTAAAGAATATTTTTCAAGGGCCAACTGAGGCGTGGATTTATTAAAGAATATTTTCAAGGGCCAACTGAGGCGTGGATTTATTAAAGAATATTTTTCAAGGGCCAACTGAGGCGTGGATTTATTAAAGTATATTTTTTAAGGGCCAACTGAGGCGTGGATTTATTAAAGTATATTTTTCAAGGTCGGTCCACTTCATCCCAATATTATTAATTGGTCATCACCGAAAATTAGAGGCGTTGTCCTTGGCCATTCCTGGATCCTCATGGAAAACTTCCGCCTTCTAGTGTGGTAATGGGTTACTAAATAATATTTGAATACCTAAGCACCTGTAAATATTTAAGTGGAACTCCCACATCCGAGTACACACGACAACATAATTATTATCATTTTAAAGGTCAACCACTCCTCTTGGATATGCTATCAACTTTTCGGGTCGTTGTTCTTCAGGGGTAAATATATAGAATACAAATTTTGTCATTTTTCACAAAAAAGTCAGGGTCAATTTGAGCCGCTAAATATTGACCGATCTTTATGAAAACAGGCATGGTTATTCTCTGGCCCGATCCCCTTCTCCATGCAAAAATTCGCGGTGTTTGGGTCATAATTGCGGCCTCTGAAGCGACCAGAAAATCAGATAAAAATAAAGTTTTTGGTCCATTTCACCCCCTTAATATTAACTGATCTTTCCAAAAACAATAGGGGTCTTCATTGGCCAGAACCCATTTTACATGCAAAATTTCGTGAAGATTGGTCCATAACTGTGGTATGTATCGTGTTTACAAATTGTAATGGACGGACAGACACACATGTCTAGATCGACTCAGCTAGTCGAGATATGACGATGGGATTACTTAAAGGTAGGTCTAGGACCGGCGGCGTTACAAACGTACAGACGGACGGACACACATGTCTAGATCGACTCAGCTAGTCGAGATATGACGATCGGTATACTTAAAGGTAGGTCTAGGACCGGCGGCGTTACAAACTTTTGGGGCTGCACAAAGCTTATAATACCCTGACAACATAGTTGTGTAGGGTATAAAAATGCACGCCTTACGATAGGCCTTGAAAAACTATTTTTTAAGGGGTGTATTTTTTAGGAATCTTTATTTCAAATCTTATCAAAGGCTACTTTTTTAAATTTTTAAAAATTATGTGCACATACATAACAACAAAAATGCTGACAAATTATAAATACTATTTGGCAAATAGTTTTTGCACAAAAATTACATAATTTTTTTTTTCAAAATCTTAAATACATGTCTTTAAAGCATTCAAATTTATTGTTGACAGCTGTTTTGGCATTTGTCTAACATCTACAATTTTAGAAAATTTAAAATGATGTTTTTTTTGCGCACACACATCTGTATGTGTGAATGTAAAATGTTTTCACTTACAAGGCAATACAACAACATTCCATGTAAAATTTATTACAATAAACATAAAATAAACCACCTCATTTTTTTATTCCCTTGCCATTACAGGTTTTCTTGGTAGTTTCCTATCGAAGGGCCTGAAAACCAATCAATTAGAAGTGAATACCGATGAGAAAACATTGCGACCAATAGCTCGTCTGAAAGAGCCTCGAGACTTGTTTGCCCTGCCCAAAGACAAGGATAATGATTGTTCACAACAGGCCCCCCGATGGCCGATTGAATGTCAGGTATGTATTATTAAATTCTATTACAAAAAAATAATTGGAACATACAAATTTTGTTGAAAAAGAAAAAAAAAACAAGTTAAAACAACAATGTTGTGTTGGTAGCCATCGTTACACCTTCACAGACGATTACGAGCAAATAAATGTACCACAAAATGTTGTTTTGCCAAAAAACAAACCACAGAAATATGAACAGCATCATAATTCTTGCAATAAATGCCATCGAATGCTAGTGATTTACGTTATATTTTCAGAAAAAAAAAACAACAACAAGAATTACTAGAATATATGGCAAAGGCCCAAAACAATGTTAGTTTTATGTTAAAGATAGTACGAGGTTTGGTATGGTAAGGGAAACTAATTGAAGATAATACTGCAAAATAAAATTTTACATGATGTTAAGAAAAATTTTCCTAAATATTAAGCTTTGAATCTTAAATGAAATTTCCTAATTAGACCCTTAGGTTAGAAAATTCAACAGGACCTATACATGAGGACTATATTGATGATAATAGACCCACTTTACATAAAATTATTAATATAGGTCCATATTTTATTCCCAAATACAGGTCCCTTCCATTTGAATTTTTTAGGGATTTAGGGATTTCAAATAGAAGGGACAATAATTTTCAAATCCTAGGTTATGGTGGGTACGAAATTTTTACATCGAAATCTTTTTATATAAATCCAAATTTTAATATATCCCCTCGCATCATTGTGAAGGATACAGAAGGGATTTAGGGGATTTAGCTCCATTTTCAAACAGAAGGGACATTAATTTTAAATTCCTAGGTAATGGTCGGTAAGAAAATTCCATGTCGAAATCTTTTAATATAAGTCCATGTTTTAATATATCCCTCAACTCATTGTGAAGGGTATAAAAAGTTCTGCCGGGAATAATTATACCCATCACCACACCGTGGTACAGGGTATTATGTCTTTGTGCATATGTTTGTTAACAGGCAGAAGGAAACGAAATAGATACATGGTTCCTTTTGAGAATATGCATAGAATCACTTTCTTAGTCGATTTACGCATGTCCGTCTGTCCGTCCACGTATTTTTGTGAACAAAGTCCAGTTCACATTTATGATTCGATTTGGATGGAATTTGGCATAGGTCACTCATTTGGCCCAAGGACGAACCCTATTGAAATTGGAAAAATCGGTTCATAATTTTGCATGCATCCGAACCCAATTCTCGAAAAACGACATTATTCCTGAACTAAATGACCTAATGGGGTGTGAATGGAAAATACTAAAGGACTTCAGCAAGAACAGATAATTCCTAGAAGAGTATGGAGACCAATCATTAAGAATAATTTAGTCTAAAAACCTTTCCTTTCTAGAGCGCACAACAGACCTCCAATGGCTTAAGTGTATGTTCCACAACGGACATGTGGTGGTGTAAACCACCCCTCTTTTCACACTAACTAATTAGATTTAGCTCCCATATATATTTTCGTCCGATTTTATGTAAATGGTGCACCAAAGACCCTATATATCTTGCGATTTGCACAAAATTTTCGTCCGATTTAATGTAAATGCTGCACCAAAGTCCCTATATATCCTTCGATTTGCTCGAAATTTGGCACAGCGTAATCAATTAGGCGTAGAATGATGTGTGTTAAGTTTCCTGAAAATCGGTTTAGATTTAGATATAGATCCCATATATATTTTCGTCCGATTTAATTTAAATGGTGCACCAAAGTCCCTATATATCTTTCGATTTGAACCAAATTTGGCATAGCGTAATGAATTAGGCGTAGAATGATGTGTGTTAAGTTTTCTGAAAATCGGTTCAGATTTAGATATAGCTCCCATATATATTTTCGTCCGATTTAATGTAAATGGTGCACCAAAGTCCCCATATATCTTTCGATTTGCACGAAATTTGGCACAGCGTAATGAATTAGGCGATTTGAACCAAATTTGGCATAGCGTAATGAATTAGGCGTAGAATGATGTGTGTTAAGTTTTCTGAAAATCGGTTCAGATTTAGATATAGCTCCCACATATATTTTCGTCCGATTTAATGTAAATGGTGCACCAAAGTCCCCATATATCTTTCGATTTGCACGAAATTTGGCATAGCGTAATGAATTAGGCGTAGAATGATGTGTGTTAAGTTTTCTGAAAATCGGTTCAGATTTAGATATAGCTCCCATATATATTTTCGTCCGATTTAATGTAAATGGTGCACCAAAGTCCCTATATATCTTTCGATTTGCATGAAATTTTGCACAACG
This sequence comes from Musca vetustissima, assembly GCF_032173495.1. Lineage (NCBI taxonomy): Eukaryota > Metazoa > Arthropoda > Insecta > Diptera > Muscidae > Musca > Musca vetustissima. The sequence goes on from NW_026874909.1 coordinate 25,010, forward strand.
TAATGAATTAGGCGTAGAATGATGTATGTTAAGTTTCCTGAAATCGGTTCAGATTTAGATATAGCTCCCATATATATTTTCGTCCGGTTTAATGTAAAAGGTGCACCAAAGTCCCTATATATATTTCGATTTGCTCGGAATTTGGCACAGCGTAATGAATTAGGCGTCGAATGATGTGTGTTAAGTTTCCTGAAAATCGGTTTAGATTTAGATATAGCTCCCATATATATTTTCGTCCGATTTAATGTAAATGGTCCACCAAAGTCCCTATATATCTCTCGATTTGCACGTAATTTGCACAGCGTAATGAATTTGGTCCAGAATGATGCGTGTTAAGTTTCCTGAAAATCGGTTCAGATTTAGATATAGCTTCTATATCTGGCCAAATGAAAAATTTTGTATCGGTTGCAGAATGACATGTTTATGGATCCAATTTCATTTTACTGGTTCATTTAAAAATGCGACGTCTGTTAGGATTCATCTGTTGAATATACCCGCAGTGGTGAAGGGTATCATATAGTCGACCCGTCCAACTTTACTACTTTCCTTACTGGTTTTAACCTTAATATTTTTGCCATAACCCGATCTTAATCGGAATTTATGTCCACATGTCATTTCCTCACAAAACCCACAAATACTCAACATCAAAAAAAAAAAGCAAAATTCAATTTAATCAATCATCATTCGTTTAGAAAGTAAAGTTATTTCTAATCGATTGATTTTGTTTCCAATTTATTGCGTCTAGCCCAGTTTTCACATCAATCAAACTTGCCATTGAAAAGCAAAACAACAAAAAATCCTGCAGCCTCCTTCATACACCTTTGCTAGTTAAAAACAAAAAATGATTCCCGGCCTAAAGTGGCGGTAGGGGAAAATGAAAAATAACTGCAGATCAAATTTGTTTTATAAAATCGAATATCAAGCCAAACAACAGCACAGCTACCACCCCCTCCACTCAGCGATTGGATAACAACCACAACATACACCCAACCCACAACCCCCCACCCAATATTCAATAACAACAAATCTACAAAAAAAACTCATCAATCATTATTTAGTGGCGCACGAGGCAGCTTTCGCTCCTCCATGTTTTTGTTGTTTTAGCAACAACAACAAAAACATTGCTTTATGTTTGGTTAGGTGTGTGTGAAAAAGTGGACCATAGAATCATTGGTGGTAGTAGCCAAAATGCGTCTCAGGGGCATTATTTGATAGAAAAAAGCAAACACACACATATACACATACACACACAAAACTTTTCATTTCGAAAAGGGGAAATTTAACAAGGAAAATTGAATTTTGTTGGTCTTGTTGTTTACTACCACCCATACACACATGTGCATCATACATACCATAGGAAACCAAAACAATACTCGTGCAATCGTTGTACATATCTGGCGCACAAATTGCTCCGACTTTTGAGGGGTCATTCATATCACCCATCGATATATAAATTTGGTATTCAGATACAGGCATATCGTTATGTATGTATCTCCTGAGAAATTATGAACTAACAGATACAGCAACGGAGGAATTGAGAGACATGAGCATTTCAGGGGTCACACTATGGAAACAAAAAATCCTCTGTCTTCATAACTCTTCATAACAATAGATTTTTAAGGGGTCCTTACAAATTCATGGATTTCCTTCGTTAACCTTAACGGTATATATTTTCCAGAGAGCACATTTGTGTGTGTTTTTATGTACATTTGCGGAGCAGTCTATACATTTACGGAACATATTCTAAAAGCCAGGTACTTAGCTTTATTATACCATTAAGCAGAATGAATGTAATTGGGAAACGTGGAGCTGAATACAAAAAAAAAAAAAAAAAAAACTATTCCAAAAACAACTACCAGATAAATAGAGGTCTTATTAGACAGATTAAAAGAGATTTTTCAGCTGTAGAACTTGAAGTCCTACTAAGAGAAAATCCAAATGTAACAATTGCGATCTCTATCACCAAAGTGATAAGGCTAAATCGAGGTAATACTTTATTCTGATTAGGATTATGAGTAATTTTTGCGGTTCATTTATCCATGTTCATTCTGTTGTGAGCATCCATGTTCATTCGACGGCTAGCATGTTTGCCGATCAGTGGAACATTCTCAATCTCAACAAAAAAACCGGACATAGTTTTTTTTTTGGAAAATTACCTATTTTCGATTAAAAACCAAGCTGGAAAATAGAGAAGATTTTTACCACCTGGATTTATCCTAGCTCATACCATAGCTATGTAGGTCCAGGATCCTTACATACTTAGCTGATTTCTGACAGAACATTTGATCCATATGCCGAGCATAAAAAAGATTTCCAGGCGCGTCGGTCTTGCACGCAGCTCTTCCAATTTGAAAGACCATGTTCGGCAATGTTGTTTTCCACTTGATCTTTCCATCTTATTCGAGGGCTTCCCCTTCTGCGTGAACCAGCACTTGGCTCGCTTTCATATGCCTTTTGAGCTGGGGCATCTTCATCCACTCTCACAACATGACCTAGCCAACTTAGTCGCTGCAGCTCGTTACGTCTGACTATGTCGATGTTCGAGAATGGATGGTACAGCTTATGGTTCATTCAACGACGATATTCACCGTCAACGCAGATCGGCCCATAGATCTTTCGGAGATTTTTTCTCTCAAACACTCCAAGAGCTGCCTTATCTGTTTGCTCAAGTACTCATGCTTCAGATCCATACAACAGCACGGGTAGTATCAGCGTCTTGTAGAGTGTGAGTTTGGTATGGCCTTGTTTGTGAATTGCTTACTTAGACCATAGTCAACATTATTCTCCTCCGAATTTACAAATTGATGTCTTTAGTTTTATTTATGGCGGTATCAAGGTATATAAAATCGTTGACTATCTCGAAGCTGTAGTTCTCAAGTTCCACAGTTGGTCCGATTTTACTGGACGTCTTATGCGTTGGTACCATCAGCTTAGTCTTCTCTCCATTTACTGCCAGACCCACTTTGGCAGACTCGTTCTCAATTTCTTCAAATGTGGATGTTACCGCCCGCAATTATATCGATGTAATCGGCGTAGGAGAGTAACATGTTTTGTTTAACCATTTCTGTCATTTCTGTTCACCTTTGCCTCTCGCGTGACCTTTTCCAGCAGGATGTTAAAAAGATCACACTACAAACTGTCGTCTTGTCTGAATCCTCGTTCGGAATTGAAGGGCTCCGATAGGCCCTTTCCGACTTTATCTGCTGACCTTGTGCCACTTAAAGTTATCTGTTCACCTTTGCCTCTCGCATGACCTTTTCCAGCAGGAATCGTCGTTCGGTATTAAAGGGCTCCGAGAGGTCCTTTCCGACTATAATTGCTGATTTTGTGCCAGTTAAAGTTATCCTTCATAGCCGTATTCATTTTGCAGGAATGCCAAACGCAGACATGGTTTTAAACACCTTTTGATCGGATAGGGCTGTCGAATGCGGCTTTATAGTCGACGAATAGGTGAAATGTGTTTTTCGAGGATGTTTCTAAATTTTCTTTTCCAGGATTTGGCGCAGAGTGGAAATCTCGTCGATGGTGGATTTTCCAGGTCTGGTATGCTCTAAAAATTTCATTGACCATTGGCTTCAGTCGTTCACACAGTACGCTGGATAGCACTTTATATGCGATGGAAAGGAGATTTATTCCTCTATAGTTGGCACATATCGTCTGATCTCTTTTTTGTGTACGGGACACAGGATACTGAGGTTCAAATTGTTGGGCATGCATTCCTCTAGCCAAATTGTACTAATCAGCTCTTGAATGATCCTGCTGCTTAATTATTCTTCAGCCGATTGATTGCTATTCTATTCTTGGCTAGGTGGTATACACTCTATACCGCCATCCCTCGTATATTTTATGGGGTTTCTGACGCATATTTCGAGGGTATAAAAATCTAGACTTACTATGGGGCTTATTTTTTCTAATTTGCATTTAGATTTTATAAAATATTTTCAATGCGACCAATATGTTTTTCATTAAATTCATTTTGTATCAAATCATTTCTGTATTTGGCTGCCAAAGAAGCTGTACACCAATTCCCAACAATACTAACATTTGCATTAACCTTTCATATATGTCGCTTTTGTTTTTAGTAATCGATACGCTTGATATGCTTATAAACACCTGAGGACGTGCGTTGTAACATATCCATTTGGTAATGATGAAAATGAGAGTGTGTGTGTACCATTTGAGGCATAACCAAATTGAAAAAAAAAATCATTACAAATTTGATTACATCCAGGATGGCAAAGGCTTTAGGATATAGGGCACACTTTATACGAAAATCAATAAAATGACAGGCAGACAGACAGCAACAGAATGAAAATTCATTACAATTTCTATTTCTCAAGAGATTCAAAAGTTCATTTGTATTTACAATCTGACCACCTCTCACTTTACAAATATTCATTGAATACCTTTGAAATTTATTGAATCAGAAAATTATTTTCCTTTTTTCCTTTACAATCCTTAATCGTATTATTTTATTTTTAGTTCTACAAAGTAGAAACCACAGCCAAATATTTCTCTATTAATTTTGTGGTATGGTAAATTCTGAGCATTTAATTTGTTGCAATTACATTCCAGATCTAAATACCATTTTTTTATTGGTTTTGAAATGTTGACCCCGAAGCAAAGTAAACGGCATATTGCCAGCCAAAAATTTAAAATCCTAACAATCTATTAGTCTCTGGTACATTAGGTATAAATGGGGTTGTTGTGAGTATTTGGCTTCAACTGGAAATACGAATTTATTGTTTAATAATTCTCGGAAAAAGAGATGCCGTATCAGCCCAGCCAACACCACCTCACTGACATTCATTGTAAATGTGTTGTAACCACAAAAAAAGTAAAATACTGACCACTAACAACTAAAGCACAAACATTTATGTTTAGCATTCAAAATTTGTTGGATTTTGTTCAGAAATCGCAAATTAATGGTAGTGGTGGATGGTGATGCTGTTGCTAATATACAGGGTGAGATAAAATCAAGGCAATAAAGTCAAACGCCATTAATTTTACATTTTTTTTAATTTTATTGAATTAAAGCAGAAAATTTCGGAAATAGCATCAAATTTTAGAATAAGTTTAGATTTCTTCGAATTGGTCACCTTTGGCACGAATTATGGCCTTCAAACGGCCAATGAAACCGTCACACGCTGCCCGAATGTTGCTCTGTGGTATTTTGGCTCATTCCCGGCGAAGCGCTTGCTTGAGGTGATCGATGCTTTGGTATTTTTTAGTGCCAACCTTGCTTTCCAAAATACTCCATACACAATAGTCCTGCGGATTGGTGTCCGGAGTTTTTGGTGGCCATTGTGCGCTGGAAATGAAGCGAGGAAAATCATTTTGTAACCATTCTTGGGTGGCGCATGCGATGGGCTGAGTCCTGTTGGAATGTCCAAGGTCTGCGGCCAAAATTTTTGCGTGCCCAAGGCTTTAATACACCCTCCAGAATGCTTTCGCGATAATATTCGGTGTTTATTCTGATGCCACAATACGAGCGGAGAGCGGCACACACCATCACCATGACCGGCGCTTGAGTTCTGATTGCCATCCGCCTACCTCTTTGGCAAGTAAACACGATAATTTTATTTGTTTACAAACTGCTGGACAACGAAAGTTTTCTCATCGGAGAAAGCCAAATTCGGCAGTTCACCACTTTCGGTCAAGTTTTTTTTTCTGGAAAATTCCCAACAAAATGCTTGTGTACGCTTGCTTGAACTGTCACTGGAATAATTTTAACAGCTGTCGGAAAAGTGGCTTAGAAATTACAGCAGTCTGAAGTTGGATGCAGTTTTTTTCATTTCACCCTGTATATATTAAATGTAAAAAAACTAGTAGTCGATTTTCACAATTCCCCCTAGATACCAATTTTTTATCATTAAAACCTCTCGACATAGGCTGATGGCCAATTCTGGCCGTTTCTGGTCAATTGTAAACGGTTTGAAACAGTTTTAATGCAACATCGATAATTTCTCCGATTTTATCGACATTTTCGACGACCGGCCCAACTGTGCAAGGTGTATCTTTAACTTCAAAAATTCCTGAACGTAATCTACGAAAGCAAAATTGCACATAATTGGCTGTTAAAGTATCGGAACCATAAACACCATTCACATTCATTCGCTTGGCTTGCATTTTAGCCTTTGTCATAGAAAAACTGTAAAATGTACCGAATTTTCTCTTTGTTCACTTCCATTTTAAAAACCCAGTAACACACAATTGAATGCACCCAACAACAAATAAAAGTGTCAGTCGTTGTTGCCGACAGATATATACCCCTAGCCTATGTTTTGCGAAGATCTTTGGAATTACACACATATTTTATTATTAGCTTTATATAAGAAATATATTTTTATCAAAGAGGTTTCGGATTTAATGTTGATAAAATTTTATAAAATATTGACCATTTGTGAGGGAGTTACCGGAAGGAGTAGACTACTGGGTCCCATCTTCGGATTTGATATAGGGTTAGTAAAGATAATAGGTTGTGCAAGGTTTGGTTGAAATATGACATTCCATTCGCCTGATATTGCATTTATATATTTATTGAAAATTTTGACCACTCGTGGGGGAGGTACCAGAAAGAGTGGACCAATGGGCCCCATCGTTGGACTAAATTTAGACTTCGTAAAGATAATGGGTTGGACAAATGGGTTGGTTCATATCGGACATTCCATTCGCCTGATATTGAATTTAGAAATATTGAAAATTTTGACCATTTGTGGGGATGTACCAACGGTACTCATCTTTGGAATTGATCTAGGGTTGATAAAGATAATAGGTTGTGCAATGCTTGGTTCAAATTTGGCATTCCATTCGCCTGATATTGGATTTACAAATATTGAAATTTTTGACCATTCGTGGGGAAAAAACGGACCAATCGTTGGACTAAATCTAGACTTCGTAAAGCTAATGGGTTATGTAAATGGGTTGGTTCATATCGGACATTCCATTCGCCTGATATTGAATTTAGAAATATTGAAAATTTTGACCATTTGTTGGGAAGTTACTATAAGGAGTGTACCCATCTTCGGAATTGATCTAGGATTGGTAAAGATAATAGGTTGTGCAAGGCTTGGTTCAAATCTGGCATACCATTCGCCTAATATTGGATTTAAAAATATTGAAATATTGAAATTTTTGACCATTCGTGGGGGAGGTACCAGAAAGAGTGGACCAATGGGTCCCATCGTTGGACTAAATCTAGACTTCGTAAAGATAATGGGTTGTGCAAATGGGTTGGTTCATATCGGACATTCCATTCGCCTTATATTGAATTTAGAAATATTGAAAATTTTGACCATTTGTGGGGGAGTTACCATAAGGAGTGTACCAACGGTCCCCATCTACGGAATTGATCTAGGGTTGGTAAAGATAATAGGTTGTGCAAGGCTTGGTTCAAATCTGGCATTCCATTCGCCCGATATTGAATTTACAAATATTGCAATTTTTAACCATTGGTGTGGGAGGTACTAGAAGGAGTGGACCAATGTGTCCCATTTTCGGACTTAATCTAGACTTCGTAAAGATAATGGTTTGTGCAAAGTTTAGTTCACATCAGACATTCCATTCGCCTGATATTGAATTTAAAACCAGTGAGCGGAGCAGTATAGTCGGACGGGGCCGACCATACGATACCCTACACAACTACCACGGAACTCTAACTTTCTGCCGACGTTTATTCTGAGCGCGGGCAATATTTCGTGATGTTGCACCCTCTTGCCCGATTAAAGATACTGACATATTTTCCGAATATTCCCAATATTGAGTACAACCCTTCTATTACTTGTCCAGATTCCCTTCACCATGGATTGTGTTGTGATGTTCGGATTATAATTGTGTACAGATCGTCTCGAAAAAACATCAAAATTTTGGGATGAAGTGTACCGAAAACTTAATTTTTTGTGTTTTTTTTTGAGTTGATCTATAAGCCACAATTAAAAGCCCAACACAAACCACGGTGAAGGGAATCTGGGCAAGTAATTAGAAGGACTGTACTGAATATTAGTATTCGTCAGTGTGAGGAAGAGGTTCTCTTGACCTCTAATCGGGCAAGGGGTGCAAATATCACGAAATATTGCCCAGGCTCGGAATAAACATCCGCAGAAAGTTAGAGTTCCGTGGTAGTTGTGTAGGGTATCCTATGGTCGGCCCCGTCCGACTATACTGCTACGCTCACTGGTTTTGAAATAATTTTTAGAGTATATAATATTTTCTATGAATGCCGTAAGGTATAAAATCGAAAAATATATGCGGTGATCAATATGGCGTATGATCAATATTACTCTTTGCAAAATTAATAAATATTGATCATACGAAACCACAGATTATTCATAAGAGACAATTATATTATTTAAAATTTTAATAAAAAATATTAAAATTTCATAAAAATGATTCTAAACGATTTTAAATAATCCTCATCCACTTTAAAGTAATTTTTAAATTTAATCTCCATCTACAGAGCAAATATTTGAAACCTTAGAATTCAAATAATTTCTGGATATAAAACTCCTGTATAATTAAACCCAAACAAATAACTTGAAGTAAATATTGGCAGCACCAACCACATTCATGTATTCAGGATTTCAGAACAAAATCCAAAATTGTTTGAATACTAAACATAAATGGTTGTGGTTTAGCTGTTAGTGTGGTCAGTATTTTTCGTTTTTTTTTTTGTGGTTACACCACATTTACAATGGATGTCAGTGAGGTGGTGTTGACCGGGCTGATATGGTCTCTCTGTTTCCCAGAATTATCAAACAATAAATTTGTATTTCCAGTTAAAGCCAAATAGCCAACAAAGTACTACAACAAAACCCCCTTATTATGTACATAAGTACCAGAGACTAATAGATTGTTAGATCGGTCTTTAGTACTTTTTGGCTGGCAATTTGCCGTTTACTTTGCTTCGGGGTCGAATATTTAAAAACCCAGAAAAAGAGGATTTAGATCTGTAATGTAATTACTTCAAATTAAATGCTAAAATTGTATGTATGTGGTAATACAATCACCACAAAAATAATAGAGAAAAATATTTGGATGTGGTTTCATCTTTTGAAGAACAAGAAAACGAAATAATGGAATTAAGGTTTGTAAAGGATAAAAATGAAAATAAATTTTCTCATTCAATAAATTTCAAAGGTATCCGAAGGATATTCATAATGGCGATGTGGTAAGAGATGGTCAGCAGAAATTGAGTCTTCCAATCCCAAGCCCTTTTGAAAGTCTGGGAAAATTGAAATTGTAATGAATTTTTATTTCCATGTCTATCTGCCTGTCATTTTATTGATTTTCTTGTATATTGTGCCCTATATGCTAAAGCCTTTTGTGTATAAAGACATCATCTTCATCCTGAGTGTAATCAAATTTGTAATGATAATTTTTTTCTATTTTGTTATGCCTCAAATGGTACACACATACACTCTCATTTTCATTATTACCAAATGGATATGTTACAACGCACGTCCTCAGGTGTTTATCTGTATGTATATTAAGTATGTCGATTACAAAAACACAAATACAACATATGTGAAAGGTTAATGTAATATGTGGCAATGAATATTCTGACCCTTAGTATTGTTGGGAATTTGTGGTAGTGGCTTGGCAGGGAGCCAAAACCGGGAATAATTGGTAGAAATTGTTTTTAAGGGAACCCCTCCCATTCTCAATTTTTTATTTTTTAGATTTTAAATGGGCTGGTAAATGAATACCAATGCTTGTTAAGGTTTGTAACTTTGCACATATATATTTGAAGATTTAAAAAGGAAGAAAAATAATTTACAAAAAATTTTTGTTGTTGTCTTGTTGTTGTTTTTTGTGATTAAAGAAAAGTCCTTATTGTTGATGGCGGGCATGATAACTTCTCACTTGAACATCGGAATCCGAAAATTCCAACGGTGTCAGAAAGAGTACATGTCTGGCTCTCGTATGAACTAGGATTATTGACTTCGCTCTAAAATTAACAAAATGGCGGACCATAAACCAAGTTAAAAAATAAGGAAGATCTTCACCGATTGGCTTTATCCTAGTTCATACGATAGCTATGCACTCACAGAGAAACGTGTAAAAATTTGGAATCGATTGGGTTATTAGTTTTTGAGTTATCGTGCCCGCCATTCGCAAAAGAGAAAAACGCGTTTAAAGTTTGAGAAGCCCTTTAGCCGTCACTTGATGTTGACACAATAAATCGGCTATATCTTCAAGAGTTCTTGAGATCTTCACTTGAAATTTTGTAGGGACATTCTTGAATTAGTGTAGATTCAAATTAAATCAAAAAATTTTTTGACCCCGAGAATGGGGGGGGGGGTCCCCTTAATAAAAAATATTAAAAACTATACAAGGGAAGATTAAAAAAATGGCCTAACAGTAATCGTAGATTTTATACAAAAGGTGTACATTTTTATTATTTTTTTTAAAGCCAACGCCTTATGATGGTGCTCAAAAAAATATATTAAAAAATCGACGCCTATTGGTCCCTTTGAAAAATCGACGCCTATTGGTGGCTTTAAGAAAGTCGACGCATATTGGTGGCTTTAAAAATTCGATGCATATTGGAAGCTTTAAAAAAATCGATGCCTATTGGAGCCTTAAAAAAATCTACGCCTATTGGTGGCTTTTAAAAACCCACGCCTATTGATGGTCCTCAAAAATTATATTTCAAAAAAATCCACGCCTATGATGGTCCTCAAAAACATTTTTAAACCAGTGAGCAGTTTCAATTTTTTCCTATAGATCAACTCAAAAAAAAAAAAAAAAACACCAAAAAAAAAAGATGTTTCTCACCACTTCATCCCAATATTATCATCTGATAATCACCCAAAATTATAGGCGTTGTCGTTGATCCTCTTAGAAAATTTCAAAGCGATCCGCGCTTTATTTTCGCCCTCAAATGTGGTAATGGGTTACTAAATAATATCTGAATATGTAAATATTGAAGTGTAACTCCCACATCCGAATACATACGACAATATAATTGGTATCAATTTGAAGGTCAATGACTCCTCTTGGATATACTATCAATTCTTGGGATCTATGTCCTTCAGGGGTAAATATATACGCCTTAGAATAAAAATTTTGTAATTTTTCACACAAAAGTCAGGGTCCATTTGGCCCGCTAAATATGCACCGATCTTTATCAAAACAGGCGTGCTTATTCTTTGTTCCGATCGCCTTTTCAATGTAAAATTTCACAATGATCGGACCCTAACTGCGGCCTCTATACCGACCAGACAAGTATTTGGTCCATTTCATACCCTAAATATTAACCGATATTTACCAAAAATAATATGGGTCTTCATTGACCAGAAGCCATCCCACATGCAAAATTCCGTGAAAATTGGTTCATAACTGTGGCCTGTATCGTGTTTATAAATTATAATGGACAGACGGACGGACACACATGTCTAGATCGACTCAGCTAGTCGAGATATGATGATCGGTATACTTAAAGGTAGATCTAGGGCCAATATTTCGCGGCGTTACAAACTTTCGGGGCTGCACAAAGCTATAATACCCTGACAACATAGTTGTGTAGGGTAAAAAAATCCATGCCTATTGATGGTCCTCAAAAATATTTTTAAAAAAATCCACGCCTACTGATGATCTTCAAAAAATATTTAAAAAAATCTTATGGGTTTCAAAAAATGTTTAAAAAAATCCACGCCTACTGATGGTCTTCAAAAAAAAAAAAATATTTTAAAAAAATCTGATGGGTTTCAATAAATGTTTAAAAAAATCCACGCCTACTGATGGTCTTAAAAATATATTTTAAAAAAATCTGATGGGTTTAAAAAACTGTTTAAAAAATCCACGCCGATTAGTGGCTATACAAAAATATTTTTAGAAATCCGCGCCTTTCGCGGATTTCAAAATTTGGCAAAGCCCCCTTCTTTTTTGTGGAGAGTCTGTACAAAGCTATAATACCCTGACAACATAGTTGTGTAGGGTATAAAAATCCACGCCTATTAATGGTCATTAAAAATATTTAAAAAAATCCACGCCAATTGATGGTCTTCAAAAAAATATTAAAAAAAAATCTCATGGGTTTCAAAAAATTGTTTAAAAAAATCCAAGCCTATTGATGGTCTAAAAAAAATATTAAAAAAAAATCTGATGGGTTTCAAAAAATGTTTAAAAAAATCTACGCCTATTGATGGTCTTCAAAAAAATATTTAAAAAAAATCTGATGGGTTTCAAAAAATGTTTAAAAAAATCCACGCCTATTGGTGGCTATACAAAAATATTTTTAAAAATCCGCGCCTTTCGGGGATTTCAAAATTTGGCAAGCCCCCTTCTTATTGTGGAGAGTCTAAAAAATCCCACACACATATGGCGCCTGGAACTCAATTATCTTGTTATGTAAATTTGTTTCACACACACATATTAAAACTTTAAAGATTTCCTCTATGTTCCTCTACCCTTCCCCATGTTCCTCAACTACAAGAAAAATCATATGCCATAAATATGAAAAAAGGACAAAAATGACTTTTGACCCTCTTTTTTTGGAAGCTGAGAATTACCTCAGCAACACCAGTGACATGGTGAAGGCGAACGGGACAAACAACAAAATTGCCTAACCCTCAAACCCATTTTCTTATGATTTTGGTTTTTCCCTTTTTTCTCCGTCTTTTGATTTAAAAATGAAGTGATGAGTTTTGTCGACAATGACAATGAACGAATGGAACGACAACGTGAGTGGTGATGATGACGATGATGGTGTTAGCAATGAGTACAACTGTCACAGGATGGTAATAGTGACAGAAAATGTTCTTCGTGCTCATTGCTGCCTAATGCCTTGTTGACAGTCATGAATTGGAAAGGAGCTGATTAAAATAGGCTAAGATTTTTAGACACATTTTCTCTTCTGCTTCATCTTCCTTTTCATATCCTTCTTCTTGCTTAGGGAGGTTGTGACATTTTATCTCGTATTTGCTATTCTTGTTGTAGAGGACACAATATATTTGTTCTACATCCTCCTAAGCCTTAACACATATTCAAATTGAAAATGAAAACTGAGAGTATGCAAATATCGTGACCCTTCCTTCACCATTAGCAGCTTGAATAATGAAATGCTATACTTTTTTGCGAATACATAATAGGGCGACCGGGAAAAAAATATCAAGTGTTGAGTACACGTTTATTTTGTAATTTCACGTAATTACAATTTTAAGGAAATTATTCTATTTTGAAGCATCCTTATGACCCTTACTCATTTATTTCACATTTGCTTTACCCTATTTAAGAGATGAAAAGGAAATGGGAGTGATATTAGGATTTTAGAGTAATATTGTTTACTAAATTTAATTAACACAAATGTTTTTATTCAAATATTTGAAACAAATATTGCAATTAATATTTAAAAATTATTTGATATAAAAGTAGCATATACCCGCTACTTCACTAGCGAATGTGGGATATATTTAAACATGTATTAACATATTATTTTATTTTCACAGAAAACTGCATATATCAGAAAAACTAAGCTATCCACACATTAATATCGACAATAAATTAAATTTGTACCATTTAGTACCAAATTTCATAATTCGAGCTCAAAGGTTCAACCAAATCCAAATTTTCCATTTACCACACATTATTTCCATAAGTACCCTGTTCAACCATGCATACCCCGGATCCTACACCCCTACAATGATTCCAAATTCTAATTTCAGGATTCCAACTCTATTGGTTCACCCACAATTTAATTTGAACCAAATTTAGTACACAGTAGTACGAATTTCCAAAACTTCCTAAATGCCCCAATCCTACACACCGACATTGATTCTAAACTCAAGTTTCAGGATTCCAACTCCATAGGTTCACCCACAATTCAAATTGTACCAAATTTTGTACACAGTAGTGCCAATTCCAAAACTTCCTATATACCCAATCCTACACTCCCACGGTGATCCTAAATGCAAGTTTTAGGATTCCAACTTTATTGGTTGACCCACAATTCAAATTGTACCAAATTTAGTACACAGTAGTACCAATTTCCAAAACTTCCTACATACCCCAATCCTACTCCTCCACAGTGTCCTAAATCCATGTTTTAGGATTCTAACTCTATCGGTTCACGCACAATTAAAATTGTACCAAATTTAGTACATAGTTGTACCAATTTCCAAAACTTCCCATATAACCCAATCCTACACCCCCACAGTGATCCTAAATCCAAGTTTCAGGATTCTAACTCTATCGGTTCACCCACAATTAAAATTGTACCAAATTTAGTACACAGTAGTACTTATTTCCAAAAACCTCCTTCCTACCCCAAACCTACACTTCCACAGCCATTCTAAATCAAAGTTTCAAGATTCCAACTCTATTGGTGCACCCGGAATTCAAATTGAACCAAATTTAGTACATAATTGTACCAATTTGCAAAACATCCTACATACGCCAATCCTACACCCCCACAGTCATCCTAAATCCAAGTTTCAGGATTCCAACACTATCGGTTCACCCACAATTCAAATTGTACAAAATTTAGTACACAGTAGTACCAATTTCCAAAACTTCCTACATACCCCATTTCTACACCCCCAAAGGGATCCAAAATCCAAGTTTCAGTACACAGTAGTACCAATTTCTAAAACTTCCTACATACCCCAATCCTACACCTCCACAGTGGTCCTAAATCAAAAATTCATGATATCAACTCCATCGCTTCACCCACAATTTAAATTATACCAAATTTAGTACACATTGGTACAAATTTCTAAAACTTTCTACATATTTCAATCTTACACCCTAACAGTGATTCTGACTCCAAATTTCATGATTCTAGCTCTATTGGTTCAACTAAAATAAAATTGTACCAAATTTAGTACCCATAAGTATTAATTTGTTAAACTGAATCCTGACATCCTACATCCCTTCAATAATCGTAACTCCAAACTTAATTGTTCCAGCTCTATCTATTCTACCCTCCTTCAGTGACCCTCGATCCAAATTTCAGAGTTCTAGCTCTACTTCAGTACTTTTCGTACCGTTCTAGTACGAATTTCCAAAAACCCAGCCTTATCTGTCACCTTCGGACCAAGATTGACACTCACCTAAAATTTCAAGATTGTAGCTTCAGCCGTTTCGTCTGCGCGTTGATGAATCGTTAAATCAGTCAGTCAATCACTTTACTCTTTCGTTTCATTTATTGGATGCTTTAATAAAATATTGTTTAAACAATCCACGCCCATTAATGGCACTTCAAGAAAAATTTTTAAAAAATCCACGCCTATTGGCAGATTTAAAATCCTATTTTAAAAAGCCTCAACATAGAGCACCTCACATATATTATAGTCAAATAAAATAATGAGCCTGCAAGGACGTAGGCATTTATAATGGTCAGTATTTGCAATGTTGTTTAATCCATGCAGAATCCCTAACATGTAGCCACCTCCCCTCCCACCCACACATCCTTGGTTTTTATTTTTGTGTTTTTTTTCCGAACTTCGTTAAAAACTCATAAAACAACTAACAGCGATAAACGTTTATCATATAAAATGTTTTTATTGTTGTTCCTGTGTTGGTTGGTTAGCTACCGTTTGTTTGGTCAGCCAGTCAGCTCCCAAGCCGCTCTATATCGGTTGTTTGTAATATTTCAGAAAAAGTTTACTGCCACAACTTGTACAATTCGTTTGTTGGTTTGGCTGCTTGGCCATCTGTTAATATTATTTGGCCAACAAAAGACAGAGAGGGAGAGAAAGAGAGCCGCAGCCGTAACTTTATTCTCGTTGTTTTATGTGTTTTGCCTTTTATTTATTTCCGTTGTTGTTTGATTTTTTTTTCCTCATCTTCTTTGTGCCAATGGCCATATACCATCGAGAGAAGTACAAGGATGCGGACGTATGAATAAGAAACAACAACGCAATCTTATTACTAACCTCTTCCCTGCTCGGGACCATCCTGCTCCTTAGTCCGATAAACAAACATGCTAGAATGTTTTATGGGATGCTGCCATCCGCCTCTTGTTGTTGTTGCTATTGTTGTTCAAGGACGAAGTTATTCGTGCATTGAGTAAATCTGTAACACTTAGACTTAATTTATGGCACACAGTATTAACCCATTTCATAGCCACCATTTTTACACAAAAGAAATATTTCCTTGCGTTTCCTTAATGCATTGGGTGAACAATTGGTGCTGGTCAGTATTGGTGGCATGGGCGAAGAATTAGGAGGGCTGGTGTGTCCACGAGGATTTCAGAAACACCAACAACAAATCGTTGTCGACAAACAAAAGTAGAAGAAGATGAAAAAAACTAAATAAATCGGATAACAATTTTATTAGGTTTAGTTCTGCGAAAACTAGATAAGGAAAACAAAAGGAAATGGGTGAAAAAAAGTTATTGCCACGGATATTGAAAGAGAAAGTTGTTAGACAAAACACAAATCCTTTGGGTTTTGTAAACAAGTGATTTTTTGATTTCTTGTCGTTTATTATTGATGTTTTTATTGCAGCGGGGTTTGTGATGTAATTTAGCAATTTAAAATTAAATATATAATAAATACATACAAAATAATTTATTTATGAAATACTTACCAATATACCAGAGAAACACTAAATGAACATTATTCTTTCTTTCCAGGTATGTCTTTTTCAAAGAGAAACACTAAACTTGTTTATAAATTAAACGGTGAGTTCTAATGAAAAAATTTAAACAAGGTCCGATATTTGTATGTACATTTTTGCTATAGAAAAAGTCATTCTCAGTTACTGAGAAGATTTTTCCATTAAGAAAATGTCATTCTCCGTCACTGTTTTTTTCCTGTTTTTTTTGGGAAAAAGTAATTCTCCTACTGGAAAAATGCATTCACAGAATTTTTTTATTGGAAAAATACATGCATGCAACAGAAATTCTCAGCTACTGAGAAGATTTTTTGGCTATAGGATAAAATCACTCTCAGCTACTGATAATTTTGTCCAATAAAAAACTTGTTCTCAGTCAATGAGATTTTTTGTTGATATTTAAATTTTTAATGCTACGAGTTTTTTGGGGTAATACACCTTTCATAAGATTTTTTTTTCCATGAAATAAGTGAAGCCTTTTAATTTTAATAGAGTTCTTCGTGGACAAAAAGGGCGGAAGGGAGCCTTAACGAAAGAGCCGAAGGAAATCTTTCCTAGGCGAAATGATGAATGTTTTTATGGACGAATGATATGAAGGAATTATTTATATAAGATCTAAAGAGATTATTTAATGACGAGCTGAAGGGAGTCTTCCATAGACGAGAAGAAGGGAGTCTTTGTGATGGGTTAAAGGCGGGATCTATAGAAGAATTAAAGTTTAATTGAAGGTCGTCTTATTAGTCGAGTTGGCAGTCTTTCTTGGACGAGATGGGGAAGTTATTATAGAGGAACAAATGGGAATCTTTACAGAGTAAAGATCAATGGAATGTAGCAGCTGGGAGTCTTTATGGACACAATAAAGGTAATATTTTTGTTTTTATAGACATGAGAAGTTGAATATTTTTAGTCGCCCTGAAAGGAGTCTTGAATGGTATTCTTCCAAACACAAGACGAAGGTAGTTCCTATAAATTAGCGGAAGGGCAGGATGTTTTAATAGATGAAACAGGATGTTTTTTATACCTCTTATGAGAGAAAGAGCGGATGTTATATATGCTAAAAGAAGTGTTTATTGCATGGACGTGGAACCTTTACTGGATAAGCTGAAGGGAGACTTTACAGATACATTGAAGGCAGACTTTAGATCTGCATTGGAATTGAGTATTTGCAGATTTCCATGTCATGCAGCTCATCTAAAAGAGTCATTGTTTTCTCTTATTATTAGTCAAATCGTTGCCCCTTAACTCGTCTATCCAGACCCTCTACACCTTCAGTTTATTTATAAGATCAATTAGCTCTTCAACTCACAACGTCGGAGAAGCTTGTCTTTAAAGACATCTTAGTCTTCAGATCAAGATTAAAAAATTGCCTCATTTTTGGTATTTTTGTCCCAAGTCTCTGTAATTTAACATTTGGGGTTATCATGGGATAAATTGCAGAATACTGTCCAATGTTTTGGAAAGTCAAAAAGAAGTAACCACAATAGTTCCGCACAATCTAATACATTTTTATTTATAAAAATTTGATGTATGGCGTTTTTCGAAAACCGAAATGTAGCCAAATACGAAAACTTGAGGCACCTTTCAATAGGTTTCTATACGCTATACAATTCCATCTAAACTTGACCTACCGTAATATATCTTCCAAACTTTGACTAATTTTTGTTTAAATAAAATTATGAATATTATGCTGAAAATTACTTATATAATGTCATACGAATATTTATTTTAAGAGATGGGACTTTGGGGTCCATTCATTTTAGTACCGTCCCTATAAATGATAAAGATTTCGTAGATTTCGTACGGAGGGAAGGAAATATCCCTTCTCATCCAACACATTGTAATACTTTTAACCGATCTGTATCAAATCTGAAAATGGGGTCAATCGGTCCACCCCTTCGGGTCCCAAAAATCTCAATCTCAATCGTTAATTTCATGGGATGTATATTTAAAATACCAGAAATCGTTTGTGACCTTCATAAATGATGGGCTATATTATGGTAAATGTTTGGTAGGATAATTTGACGCTCAATGTTAACCAAATTACAGGTAATTCGGTCCTAGACGCTATCCCACATATCACATATCTCGACTAGCCAAGTCGATCTAGACATGTGTGTCCGTTTGACCGTCCGTCTGTCTATCCATTATAATTTGTAAAGACTAAACAGGCCTCAGTTATAGACCAATCGTCACGAAATTTTGTATGTAGGACCGATTCTGACCAAAGAAGAGACACCTATTGGTAAAGATCTGTTAACATTTAGGGGATGAAATGGACCAAAACATTATGAAATTTTACATAGAGAAAGAGGTCTGTCTAAGGAACAAGCATGGATCTTTTCATGATGATCGGTCAATATTTATTCGGCCAAATGTGACAACATTTTTTTGGGGCGTTTATATTTACTCCTGAAGGACATATCCCCGAGATGTTGATATTATAACCAAGAGGAGTAGTTGGAGAATGGAATCTGATCAACTAATTAGAAGCGCTGTTTGATTATACTGCTCCCCTCAACGGGTTTTGATAGAAATGTTTGCTACCAAATGAGGATTCAAAAATACAAAATTATATTCTCTTAATTAACATGTTGTAAACGGAATGCCAAACACAACACCAACCTGCACTTTTTTCTTGTTTGTTCCCAAATCGAAGTGACCAAACAACGCCGAAGCTACATATTGGAATATACTGTCATATATTTGGTATACAAATGATAGCGTCATAAAAATACCAAATGTCGGCCGGAAACCCTCAAAATATATAAAATATCCTAAAAGTAATATATTAGTTCAATACTATTATTGCGATATTTTCCGACATCAATAGGTAGACTACTAAGTAATTTAAGGGGACCCCCCATTCTCGGGTAAAAAATGTTGTTGATATAATTCGAATCTTCACTGATTAAAGAATGTCTCTACAAAATTTCAAGTGAAAATCTCAAGAACTCTTGAAGATATAGCCGATTTATTGTGTCAACATCAAGTGACGGCTGAAGGGCTTCTCAAACTTTAAACGTGTTTTTCTCTAAACATTTTTTTGCGAATGGCGGGCACGATAACTCAAAAACTAATAATCCAATCGGTTCGAAATTTTGCAACGTTTCTCTGGGAGTGTATAGCCCTCGTATGAACTAGGATAAAGCCAATCGGTGAAGATCTTCCTTATTTTTTAACTTGGTTTTTGGTAAAAAATCGGCGATTTTCGAAAAAATATTTTTTCAAAGGTCCACCATTTTGTTAATTTTAGAGCGAAGTCAATAATCCTAGTTCATACGAGAGCCAGACATGTACTCTTTCTAACACCGTTGCAATTTTCGGATTCCGATGTTCCAGTGAGGAGCTATCATGCACGCCATCAAAAATAAGGATATTTCTTTAATTACAAAACAACAACAAAACAATAACAAAAATTTTTTGTAGATTATTTTTCTTCTATTTTAAATCTTCAATTATATATGTGTAAAGTTACAAACCTTAACAAGCATTGGTATTGATTTACCAGCCCATTGAAAATCTTGAAAAATTAAAATTGAGAATGGGTGGGGTTCCCTTAAGTTGATCAAGAATATATTCACTTAATTGGGTCTCCAAAAAAATGTCGAGTTGTTAGAAAATAAATTGTCAAGTTTTGGTTGTAGATAATAAAATTATCAAAAATTATTCTAAACTTATTTATGATTTGTACTTATATGACTTTAAGTACAAGTCATAACTCTATATCAAATTATAATTAAAAAGGTCCTATATTTTTGTTCAATACTTACATGAATATATGGCACAAATTTTGAATAGCTAAAAAAGAGAGGAAACAGAAAAATTAATAAATGTGCATTACAATATTAAAAAATAGAAACTATTTTAATATCAATCTTATACTTCAAAATTGAAATTTATTTCAATTTATTTCCATAAATAATTTTAATTTTAAATGCAATGTTTCCCTTTAAAAAAACGAATTCTAATTCCTAAAAACCAAACCACAAAGGAGAGGAAATAAAAATAGAAATTTCTAAAAAGGCCCACACAGAGAAAAGCGATTCCAGCAACGTCTACTAATTAGTTTGCATTTTATTATCCGCACAAAGGCAAATATTTCAACAGAAATCGCTTTAAGGTGATGGTGGAGACAGTTTAACATTTGTTGAGTTTGTTTTATTGCCTTTAAGTTGAAAAAACTTTTTTGTTGTTGGTGCTGTTGTTGTTCAACAAAAAGCGAACCCATTCAGAAGTCCTTGTCGTCCATTTTAGATCATTTAAAGTGCAGGAAAGTCACTTCTTGTTCTTTTTTTGCGATTTCGTTGCGTCTTTTTTCAAACATTTTCTACAACTGAAACGCAGCAGCATATCATTTAATAATTTACAAAAGACTTTTCTTGCAAATGGTTTTCATTTTACTTTTGAAATAGAGACGATGACGACGACAACAGCCTGTAAAAGAAGACACACATAGAGAGGAGAAGTGGAGGAAAATAAGAAAATGTGCACTCAAGTACAACTTGAAATGTCTTTTCAAGCGCACACAGACTAACACACATAACAGCAACAACAACATCTAAGAAAGAAAGAAAACACCGCCACCAACAAAGGTGGTTTAAAAGACCAAAAGGAAAATTATAGAAAAGAAGTAGAAGAAGAAGCAAAAAAAAAAAAAAAGAAAACATCTCAGCCTGAGAAGAAAAAACTTTTTTGTCTTCAACCATCAGAAAAATTGCCATGGAAATTCAAAGTAGACATGCAAAGATAATGGACAAGAGATTGGGAGAAAGAGAAGGAGGACGGACATCTAGGGTACAGGTGAAAATAATGAGAAAGTTTACTTAACCACAAGCAGAAGAAGAAAAAAACGAAGAATAAAATTACGAAATATTTTATTTGCCCAAAAAAAGGAAACGAATTAAACTCTTAATATTCAAAAGATAGGGAATGGACGAAGAAAAAAAAAACTTCAACCGAATGCAAAGAAATAAAATAAAAACCTCAAAAGAAGAACAGCTTGAATATCTTAATAGCCTGGATGATAATAAAAGCCAAAAGGTGTTGGTAAAGAGTTTCACACTTTTAATGAATAAAACGCATTTAGCAGCAGAACGGATTTCGAATTCCAATTAAAGCAATCTCTTTTTTTAAAAATTCGATGGGAAGTGGGGATGTACAGCAGGTGGGAATAATGAAATTTGGAAAATTTTAAGATTTTAAAGAAGTTTATATTAGGATGGGAAAAAAGAATCGTCGAAAATGTCGATAAAATCGGAGAAATGATCGAAGTTGGCCGGCATGTTAGCAGTCGTAACTTCACCCAGGAGCTAAAAATCGACCATAAAACTGTTTTAAAAATTTACACAAAGCTGGATTCAAGAAGAAGAAGAAAATAGGATGGATCGAATTTCCCATTTTCTTGAATTGCAAAATTTCTTTAATGATAAAAAATGGTATCTAGGAATATTCCATATTTTGCCCAAATCAGACATTCCGAAGCATGTTAAATAAAGTTCTAAATTTTATATAAAAATAATGTATTTCTTTTTTTCCAACCTAATATTTATATCATAAAGTTAAAGATATGACGATGTGGATCAATTTTGCGTGTATTTTTTAAAGGCCTAAAACAGGCATGGATTTTATAAAGAATACTAGCATATGCCCGCAACTTCGTTAGCGAATGTTGGAAATATTAACACTTAGTACCAAATTTCATGATTCGAGCTCTAAAGGTTCACCCAAATCCAAATTTTCCATTTAGCACACATTATTTCCATAAGTAACCTGTTCAACCATCCAACAAACCTTCATGCATACCCCGATCCTACACCCTCACAATGATTTCAGATTCAAATTTTAGCATTCCAACTCTATAGGTTCACTCACAATTTAAATTGTACCAAATTTAGTACATAGTAGTACGAATTTCCAAAACTTCCTAAATACCCCAATCCTACACCCCCACAGTGATCCAAAATCCAAGTTTCAGGATTCCAACTTTGTTTCAGGATTCCAACTGGTTTCGGTTGACCCCCAATTCAAATTGTACCAAATTTAGTACATAGTAGTACGAATTTCCAAAACTTCTTACATAAGCCAAACCAAAACCCCCACAGTGATGCTAAATCTAAGTTTCATGATTCAAACTCTATCAGTTCACCCACAATTCAAATTGTACCAAATTTAGTACACAATAGTACCAATTTCTAAAGCTTCCTACATACCCCAAACCTACACCTCCACAGTGATCCTACATGATTAATGATTTCAACTCTATCGTTTCACCCAAAATTTAAATTGTACCAAATTTAGTACACATTAGTACAAATTTCTAAAACGTCCTTCATATTTCAATCTTAAACTTTATTTTTTATTTTAGTGAAAATTTAGTACCATTTAGTACCCATAAGTATTAATTTGTTAAACTGAATCCTGACCCTAATCCTACATCCCTATAATGATCCAAACTTCATTGTTCCAGCTCTATCGGTTCACCCAAATCCAAATTGTACCAATTATAGTACAATTTAGTACTTTTCGTACACATAAGTAAAAATTCCCAAAACTGCATACATATCCCAATCCTACACTCCGACGGTAATGTTACTTTCAATTTTCAGGATTCCAGCTCCATTTGTACCTCCAAATCAAATTTTTACTAAATATATAGTACTTTTCGAGTACACGCTTTCCAAACTCTCCTCATATCGACCCTAATTCTCAACCTTAATTTGCATTCCAAATTTCAAGTTTTTAGCTCAATCCATTCACATGCTACGACATTGTACCAAATTTAGTACTTTTCGGAACTTATAGTTCAAATTTCCAAAAAGTCCTTTGCTACATCTATTCTACACTCCATCAGTGACACACATTCAAAATTTCAGAGTTCTAGCTCTACTGATTCGCCAAATACAAATGATACCATATTTAGTACTTTTCATACGGTTCTTTTATTAGATTAAATTTGTACTAAATATAGTACCATATAGTACTTTTCGTACACATGAGTACACGCTTTCCAAACTCTCCTCATATCGACCCTAATTCTCAAATTTAATTTGCATTCCAAATTTCAAGTTTTTAGCTCAATCCATTCACATGCAACGAAATTGTACCAAATTTAGTACATTTCAGTACTTTTCGGATACTTATAGTTCGAATTTCCAAAAAGTCCTTTGCTACATCTATTCTACACTCCATCAGTGACCCTCAATCCAAATTTCAGAGTTCTAGTTCTACTGGTTCGCCAAATACAAATGATATCATATTTAGTACTTTTCGTACCGTTCTAGAACGAATTTCCAAAAAAAACCTGCCTTATCTGTCACCTTTGGACCAAGAGTGACCCTCACCCAAAATTTCAAAATTCTCGCTTCAGTCGTTTCGTCTGGGCGTTGATGAATCGTTAAATCAGTCTGTCAATCACTTTACTCTTTTATTATCGTTTAAATCTTTCTTTAAAATATACAGGCCTATATTTAAAAAAATCACGCTTCTGATGTACATTTTAGAAACATTCCTTAAAAAATCACTGACCAATAAATACTAATAAAAAAGCCACGGCTTTGGTAGACCTTGACGAAATATTCCTAAAAAATCACCTATTAAGGAACCTTGCAAATTTGTCTTTAAAAATATATGCCTATTATGGACCTTTCATGATAATCGGTGAACTATAGGCGGGCCAAATGGTCCCCGACTTTTGTGTAAAATTGGCATTTTTTTCATTCTTTGGCGTATTTATTTACTCCTGAAGAAGTATTTATTTACTCATAGACCGAAGAATTTTGACAATATGGAAAGATTTCACCCCGGGATAGCACGACCTGGAAAATTAATCAATGGAAGAAATATTAAAATATGTTCAGAGGTCAGTAATGTTTTTTATTACCTTCAGTAGTGTTGGCGGTTTGTTTGGGATACCATTTGTATTTTGTTTTTGCAAAATAGTCAGGCTGAAAATCCCAGCTTATTGTTTTTATAAGAAACAACTATTTATTATTGGGGAATGTATGGCATTGTTACCAATATCACACTAGAGAGTGGAAATACCGCGAAATATTGTCCAGCCTCGGAATATAGTTCCGCAGAAAGTTCAGTGCTAGTTTGTAGTGTAGGATATTATATTGTTGGTTCCGTCCGACTATACTGCTGCGCTCATTGGGTTATAAATATTTTTTAGAGCGTTTGACGCCCACAATATCAAAAAATAAATAAAATGGTGGTCCACATAACCCGAAGTTACTCTATATGTTTAGGGGAGCTTTTGAGGAGAGGATTTTTAAAGAACATTTTTATTTTATATTTTTATTTTAGAGACTCTAATTATATAATTTGGGCGTGAACTTTTGTAGAATATTGTTAGGGCTGTAATTATGGCGTGTACATTTTAAAAATATATTTTAGGATATATACTTAAGGCGTGGACATTTTAAGAATATTTTTTGAGGGCTATACTTGGGGGGGTTTACATTTTAGAAATATTTTTTTGTAAGATATTTTGAGAATATTTTTGGGGGGTATAATTAGGGCGTGGATGCTTCAAGAAAATTTCTAAAAAAAAAACTTTTTTTAATATTGTTTAGGGGCTGTAGTTAAGTCGTGAATTTTGCTATTTCCTCATATTTTGAGATTTTTTGGTAATCTAATAAAGACTTGGAAATTTTGAGAATATTTTTTGAAGGGCTTAATAGAGACACGGAATAGCAGTCAAAGAGCGATATCCCCCATTATTAGAAATTTTTAGGAATTTTTTTAAACGAATTGGCTGTTATTTTTATTTTGGGTTCTCTTTGAGTAGGAAATCTTCCTATAACAATGTGGAATATTGGTCCAAGTTGCCGGGTAACCTCCCATATAATGGTAAATCCACTCTACAATAATAAAAAAAGCAATCACCTGCCTGATAATATAACATTTGTCTGTACATGGCAGATTTTCTCTGCTCGTTGTTATGACAAACGAAATGGTTTCTATTTTGTTTTACCTTTGGCTCTCAAATCAAATCCAAAACAAAAACAGATTTTTATTTTCCTCATCTTCCACCTTCCTCATCTTCTGTATTTCTTTGGAGCAGCAAGCTTAGCTAAATCTGTTGGCAAGGTGAAGTGCCTGCCTGCCAGTCTAGTGGGAGGGCATAGTTTAAGTGCTCTTTTTAAGTTTAGAATGTTCACAAAACGAAAAATACGAATACAAAATAAAATGAAAAATGCAAATTTGACTTGAAGAACATGACATAGCCATCGTATAGGTATACGAATTAAAACAAGGTGAAGGTTGCTGTTGTTTTGCTGGTGCTGTATAGGTACAACATTTAGGATTTCCAAGAAAATTAAAATTCTCGCAAAACAACAATTAGATTTAATATTGGGGAGTGGTGGCTGAAATTATCTTAAGGGATTTGCGTGTGTGTTTAGAGATGCAAATTGAATGTGATTTATTTTGTTTTTCACAAAAACATGGCCTTGAACCTCCAATTGTTGCGTGGGAGGATTTAGGAATGAAATGATGTAAATTATAAAAGAAGGGTTTCTTTAATATAACGATTTTAAAAACGTCAAGCGATGTTTTTAAATAGAGACTTCATTGTATTCAACAGAAACACTTCTTAAGAGATCTATTGGTCTCAATATCTCCTCCTCTTGGTCTTCTATAGAAGACCTCCTTGTTAAGACAACCTTCTGGTCTTCTATAAGAAAATCAACGGGTCTTCTATAAGAAAATCAACTGGTCTTCTATAGAAATACCTTTTGGCCCAGTAAAAATGGATCGTCTGGTATTCTATAAGAAGGCCTTTTGGTATTCTATAAGAAGACCCTCTGACCTTGTATAAGATGACCTTCTGCTTCTATAAGAACACATAACATATAAGAAGAATACACACCTTTTGATCTTCTACAAGAAGAATTTTTGGTCTTCTAGAAGAAGGCCTTTTGGTCTTCTATAAGAAAACCTTCTATAAGAAGAATTTTAGGTCTCATATAAGAAGACATTCTGGTCTTATATAAGAAGACCTTCCGGTCTTCTATAAAAAGACCCATATAAAAATACCTTTTGGTCCTGTAAAAAAGGATCGTCTGGTATTCTACAAAAATACCTTTTGGTATTCTATAAGAAGACCCTCTGATCTTGCATAAGATGACCTTCTGCTCTTCTATAAGAACACATCACACATAAAAAGAATACACACCTTTTGGTCTTCTATAAGAAGAATTTTTGGTCTTCTATAAGAAGACCTTTTGGTCTTCTATATGAAAACCTTCTGGTCTTATATAAGATCTTCTGGTTTTGGTCTTCTTTAAGAAGTCGACCATTTGGCCTTCTATAAGAAGACGTTTTGATCTATAAGAAGATTTTTTGGTCTTCCATAAATAAACCTTCTGGTCTTTCTATAAGAAGACCCATTGGTCTTCCATAAGAAGACCCATTGGTCTTCTATAGGAAGACCCTTTGGTCATCTATAGGAAGACGCTTTGGTCATCTATAAGAATACCCTTTGGTCTTCTATAAGAAGACCCTTTGTTCTTCTATAAGAAGACCATTTGGTCTTTTATAAGAAGACGCTTTGGTCTTCTATATGAAGATGCTTTGGTCTTCTATAAGAAGACCCTTTGGTCCTCTATAAGAAGACCCTTTGGCCTTCTATAAGAAGACCCATTGGTCTTCTATAAGAAGAGCCTTTGGTCTTCTATAGGAAGACCCATTGGTCTTCTATAAGAAGAGCCTTTGGTCTTCTATAGGAAGACCCTTTGGTCTTCTATAGGAAGACCCTTTGGTCTTCTATAAGAAGACTCTTTGGTATTCTAAAAGAAGACGCTTTGGTCTTCTATAAGAAGACCCTTTGGTCTTCTATAAGAAGACCCTTAGTTCTTCTATAATAAGACCCTTAGGTCTTCTATAAGAAGACCCTTTGGTCTTCTATATGAAGACCCTTTGGTCTTCTATAAGAAGACCCTTTGGTCTTCTATAAGAAGACCCTTTGGTCTTCTATAAGAAGACCCTTTGGTCTTCTATAAGAAGACCCTTTGGTCTTCTATAAGAAGATTTTTTGGTCTTCCATAAGAAGATTCTTTGGTCTTCCATAAATAGACTTTCTGGCTTTCTACAAGAAGACCCTTTGGTCTTCTATAAGAAGATCTTTGGTCTTCTATAAGAAGACCCTTTGGTCTTCTATGAAGAAGACATTCTAGTCTTCTATGAAGAATACCTTCGGCTTCTTCATAGAAGAGCCGGAGGTCTTCTTCATAGAAGAGCCGGAGGTCTTCTTCATAGAAGACCAAAAGGTCTTCTTCATAGAAGACCAAAAGGTCTTCTCATAGAAGACCAAAAGGTCTTCATCATAGAAGACCAAAAGGTCTTCTCATAGAAGACCAAAAGGTCTTCATCATAGAAGACCAAAAGGTCTTCTCATAGAAGACCAAAAGGTCTTCATCATAGAAGACCAAAAGGTCTTCTTCATAGAAGACCAAAAGGTCTTCTTCATAGAAGACCAAAAGGTCTTCCCCATAGAAGACCAAGCGGTCTTCTTCATAGAAGACCAAAAGGTCTGGACTTCTATGAAGAAGACCATTTGGACTTCTATAAGAAGACTCTTTGGTTTTCTATGAAGAAGACCTTTTGGTCTTCGATGAAGAAGACCTTCTGGTCTTCTATGAAGAAGACCTTCTGGTCTTCTATGAAGAAGACCTTCTGGTCTTCTATGAAGAAGACCTTCTGGTCTTCTATGAAGAAGACCATTTGGACTTCTATAAGAAGACTCTTTGGTTTTCTATGAAGAAGACCTTTTGGTCTTCGATGAAGAAGACCTTTTGGTCTTCTATGATGAAGACCTTTTGGTCTTCTATGAAGAAGACCTCCGGCTCTTCTATGAAGAAGACCTCCGGCTCTTCTATGAAGAAGACCTCCGGCTCTTCTATGAAGAAGACCTCCGGCTCTTCTATGAAGAAGACCTCCGGCTCTTCTATGAAGAAGACCTCCGGCTCTTCTATGAAGCAGACCTCCGGCTCTTCTATAAAGAAGACCTCCGGCTCTTCTATGAAGAAGACCTCCGGCTCTTCTATGAAGAAGACCTCCGGCTCTTCTATGAAGAAGACCTCCGGCTCTTCTATGAAGAAGACCTCCGGCTCTTCTATGAAGAAGACCTCCGGCTCTTCTATGAAGAAGACCTCCGGCTCTTCTATGAAGAAGACCTTCAGAGTTCTTCTATGAAGAAAACCTCCGGCTCTTCTATGAAGAAGACTTCAGGCTCTTCTATGAAGAAGACCTCCGGCTCTTCTGCGAAGAAGACCTCCGTCTCTTCGTTTATGAAAACGTATTTGTCTTCTATTAAGAAGATCTTTTGGTCTTCTCTTAAGAAAATCTCTTAAGAGGACCTGTTGGTCTTCAATAAGAAGACCAAATCCTAAAAATTACCTCCAGGTCTTCAAAGGGATGACCTGGTTTGCCAGAACCGTATAAGGTTATTTTCTGTAAGGATAACTTCTGATATCCATTATTCCAGTTTCCTTGCAATTTAAACTATTTTTTACAAATATTTTAATGAAAATTCTCTTTTTTTGTGCAAAACCTATTATGTTCATTCATATTATTAGCTTTGTGCCATATCCAACCACATGAAAATGAAAATAAGAACAAACATCAAGTTCTTTACAAATTAAATTTCGTTTTTATTTTTTGTGAATGAATTTAAAAACGAATAACAAAACATCATGAGATGTGGATGAGAAGGCGTGGATAATGAAAAAAAACCGACAGTCAACATTAAAAATTATATTTATAATTTGGCTTTTGTACAAAATTGCATATATACGCATGCAAGCATACATACATATATCATATGAATGAAAACTAGAGCAAGAACTGAAATTAAGAGCTACAGTAAAACGATGTTAAAATGCAATTGTAAAGATAATTTAAATTTAATAAAAAATATATGAAAACACAAAAATAAAATCGTTAAATAAATATAATTTGACAGTTTTAAGAACTCATGTAATTTTAAAATTATAACAAGGGCCGACCAAAAAAAAAATGTAAAATTGAAAAAGGTAAAATTTTAGTTTCTACTGTGTAATGTCATTATAATAGTTTCCATACGAAAGTGAAATATAAATGAAAATAAGTTTTACTATATTTTCCATAATATTTTCTTCTTTTGTGTGTGTTAACATTAAATTTAATTCAAATTTTATGATTCAAAATTCATTTTAAACATATTTTAAAATAGATTTTTATTCCTAAAAAATGATCTTAAAATTAAAAATTATTTACACATGAACTTATTGACATTGAAACTTGTTATTTTAAAGAAACAAAAAAATCACCCACCCAACAAACATGTTTAAAAAACATTTTATCACGAAAAACATATTCAAAAATCTGCATCATTTTACTCAAATAACAAAAAAAAAAAAAAGAAATGCACACAGAAAACGAGAGGTAATATTTTGAATATTTCATGTTCAAATGTGCGGTTCTTTAAAATATGCAAAACTATGCCATACAGCAGAATGGATTGGAACGAAACGAATCTAATACCATTGCATAGAAGTTGGCAGCGTCAAACAATTCGGAAAAAAGCGAAAAAAAAGAATACAAAATTCTTATGCAGATGCACTTTTCCGCTTGACTTGTCACGAATACAACAGCATTTCACTTTTGAATATTTCTATTAAATCGAGCAGCACCAATATGAGTGTGTGGCATTGCCCACACCACCCACTTCAGATCGCATACAAAATTATAACAGTATGCAGCAAAAATAGTGTGTATTTTTTTACAAGATAAATAAAATATTACAATGCAGATGTAAAATTTGCCATTAGGAGAAATTATACAATTCGATAAAGAAGTGACCCAATTTTAATATTAAAAATTGTGTTATCAAGATAATAAAAATAGTTTGTCACGTGCGAACTTTTAAATATTCCATCATGAGATTGATCATTCAATATACCTAAACCGATCGGAAATTTTTTTGGGGACAACGTCATGGTAAATTGCTGTCAGGGGAACACGAAATTCCAAATTACAGGTAACCAGATTGGAAAAATAGGCTAGGACCTTGGGCATACAAAAAATTACACGTGACACTTGGAAATATCGAAGTATAAGAGTTATACCAAAAAATGCCCAAAATACATAAAATTCGAGATAATCGGGATATTCGGAGGCTATCCTGGGACAATATTGATATTTTTGGGGGGAATATTACCTATCTTCAAAATATGAAAATACTCTACAAATTACCAACGGTTGGCTGTTACCGTTTTATGGGGCTACCCTTAAAAGTGGACCTAACAATATGTTGGAAAGAAGATTTGAAGTTTTATGGGGGGTTATATCATTATAACCCCCCATAAATACCATTATTAATATCCAATGGCTAACATAGATCTAAGATATTGCCAGCTCTACTTAATCGGGTATCCGGTGGTAAATATTTTTGAAAGTTTGAGTTCTCCAGAAACAGTTTTCATAGAAGAAAAGAATTCTATAGAATACCATAGTTATGTTAGACCGACTTTTTGAGAAGGACTACTTCTCGGAGAGAAGGGCCTCAAAGAAGTGCTGTGGGTTTCCTAATAAAAAACCAGGGGTCTCTTATAGTGGGGGTCTCTCGTAAACAAAAAGAGAGATTATTCTATGAAGAAGACCTCGAGCTCGAGTTATGAAGACCTCCAGCTCTCTGAGCAGAGGGTTTCTAAGAGGGTATTCTTATACGGAAATACATGAGATTAGAAGGTCTTCATATATAACACCAGAGGTCTTCTAACATAGATCTAAGATATTGCCAACTCTACTTAATGGGGTATCCGGTGGTAAATATTTTTGAGGTGTTGTAAACGGAAGTTGGAGTTCTCCGGAAACAGTTTTCATAGAAGAAAAGAATTCTTATAGAATACCAGAGGTATGTTAGACCGACTTTTTGCGAAGGACTACTTCTCGGAGAGAAGAGAAGGGCCTCAAAAAAGTGCTGAGGGTTTCCTAATAATAAATCAGGGAGTATCTTATAGTGGATCATATGGAAGTAGAATATCTTCATATAGAATACTAGAGGGTCTTCGTAAACCTCCAATTATTCTATGAGGAAAACCTCGAGCTCTGCTATGAGGAAGACCTCGAGCTCTGCCAGCTCACTGAGCAGAGGGTTTCTAAGAGGATATTTTTATACGGAAATACATGGGAGTAGAAGGTCTTCACATATAACACCAGAGGTCTTCGTAAACAAACAGAAGAATTCATCCAGCTATTTTTCGAGGAAGACCTCGAGCTCCCACATGGACCGGAAAGACTTCTTCTCGGAGACCACAAGATCCTCATAAAGATCATCAGAGGGTTTTCTAATAATATACCAGAGGGGATTCTTATATGGAAATATATAGGAGTATAAGGTCTAACACGAGGGCAGTTCGGAAAGTTCTTAGCCAAGCACAAAAAGTGCTGTATAAACAGAAAATAATTTAAGTCTGTTATGAGGCCTCCAACTATTCCAAGAGGAAGACCTCCAGCTCTTCTGTTATGAAGACCTCTAGTTCTTCTTAAAGGAAGATCTCAAGCTCCCAGGGGACCGGAAGGACTTGTTCTCGGAGACCACAAGTTCGCCATAAAGATGAGCAGAGGGTTTCCTAATAAAATACCAGATGGTATTCTTCTATGATGAAAATCTCCAGCTCTTGTATGATGAAGTTCTTCTGCTCTGCTATAGGGAAGACTTCTAGCTTTTCTACGATGAAGACCTCCAGCTCTTATATGATGATCTCCTGTTTTTCTATGATGAAGACCTCCAGCTCATCTATCACATGAAAATCTCCAGCTCTTCTATTAAGAAGACAACAAGATCTTCTATAGGGAATACCTCCAGTTTCTCTATGATGTAGAGCTCCAGCTCTTCTATTAGCAAGACCTCCAGCTCTACTATGATGAAGACCTCCAGCTCTTCGTTGAGGAAAACTTCCTGCTCTTCTATCATGAAGACATACAGCTCTTCTATAAGGAAGACCTTCAGCTCTTCTTTGAGGAATACCTCCAGATTCTCATTGAGGAAGACCTCCACCTTCTGTGAGGAAGACCTATGATGAAGACCTCCAGCTCTTCTATGAAGAAGACCTCCAGCTCTTCTATGAAGAAGACCTCCAGCTCTTCTATGGAGAAGACCTCCAACTCTTGAGGAAAATTTCCAGCTCTTCTATGATGAAGACCTACAGCTCTTCTTTGAGGAATACATCCAGCTTCTCATTGAGGAAGACCTCCACCTCTGCTGTGAGGAAGACCTCGGGCTCTTTTATGCCTGTCTAATGGGAGGGCATAGTTTAAGTGCTCTTTTTAAGTTTAGAATGTGCAGAAAACGAAAAATACGAAATACAAAATAAAATATAAAAATGCAAATTTGACTTCAAGAACATGACATAGCCGTCGTATAGGTATACGAATTAAAATAAGGTGAAGGTTACTGTTGTTTTGCTGGTGCTGTATAAGTACAACATTTAGGATTTCCAAGAAAATTAAAATTCTCGCAAAACAACAATTAGATTTAATATTGGGGGGTGCTGGCTGAAATTATCTTAAGGGATTTGCGTGTGTGTTTAGAGATGTAAATGGAATTTGATTTATTTTCTTTTTCACAAAATCATTTGCCTTGAACCTCCAATTGTTCCGTGAGAGGATTTAGAATTTAAACGATGTAAATTATAAAAGAAGGGTTTCTTTAATATAACGATTTTAAAAACGTCAAGGGGTGTTTTTAGATAAAGACTTCATTGTATTCAACAGAAACACTTCTTAAGAGATCTATTGGTCTCTATATCTTCTCCTCTTGGTCTTCTATAAGAAGACGCACTGGTCTTCTATAAGAAAACCATTAGGTCTTCTATAAGAAGACCCTTTGGTCCTCTATGAAGAAGACCCTTTGGTCCTCTATGAAGAAGACCCTTTGGTCTTCTATGAAGAAGACCCTTTGGTCTTCTATGAAGAAGACCCTTTGGTCTTCTATGAAGAAGACCCTTTGGTCTTCTATAAGAAGACCCTTTGGTCTTCTATAAGAAGACCCTTTGGTCTTCTATAAGAAGACCCTTTGGTCTTCTATAAGAAGACCCTTTGGTCTTCTATAAGAAGACCCTTTGGTCTTCTATAAGAAGACCCTTTGGTCTTCTATAAGAAGACCCTTTGGTCTTCTATAAGAAGACCCTTTGGTCTTCTATAAGAAGACCCTTTGGTCTTCTATAAGAAGACCCTTTGGTCTTCTATAAGAAGACCCTTTGGTCATCTATAAGAAGACCCTTTGGTCTCCTATAAGAAGACCCTTTGGTCTTCTATAAGAAGACCCTTTGGTCTTCTATAAGACGACCCTTTGGTCTTCTATAAGACGACCCTTTGGTCTTCTATAAGAAGACCCTTTGGTCTTCTATAAGACGACCCTTTGGTCTTCTATAAGAAGACCCTTTGGTCTTCAATGAAGAAGACCCTTTGGTCTTCTATGAAGAAATCCCTTTGGTCTTCTATGAAGAAGTCCTTCTGGTCTTCTATGAAGAAGACCTCCGGCTCTTCTATGAAGAAGGCCTGCGGCTCTTCTATGAAGAAGACCTTCTGGTCTTCTATGAAGAAGACCTTCTGGTCTTCTATGAAGAAGACCTCCGGCTCTTCTATGAAGAAGACTTCCGGCTCTTCTATGAAGAAGACCTCCGGCTCTTCTATGAAGAAGACCTCTGGCTCGTCTATGAA
Organism: Musca vetustissima; assembly: GCF_032173495.1. Lineage (NCBI taxonomy): Eukaryota > Metazoa > Arthropoda > Insecta > Diptera > Muscidae > Musca > Musca vetustissima. The sequence goes on from NW_026874909.1 coordinate 59,273, forward strand.
GAAGACCTCTGGCTCGTCTATGAAGAAGACCTCTGGCTCGTCTATGAAGAAGACCTCCGCTCTTCTATGAAGAAGACCTCCAACTCTTCTATGAAGAGGACCTCCGGCGCTTCTATGAAGAAGACCAGCAGCTCTTCTATGAAGAAGACCAGCAGCTTTTCTATGAAGAATACCAGCAGCTCTGCTATGAAGAAGACTTTCAGCTCTTCTATTAAGAAGTCTTCTATTAAGAATGAAAATTCTCAATTTTTTGTATTTATCATGTTAATAAAAAATAGTTCGTCAGGTGCGAAGAACTTTTAAATACTCCATCATGAAATTTGATCATTCAATATACCTAAAACCGATCGGAATTTTTTTTGGGTACTACGTCATGGTAAATTGCTGTCAGGGGTACACGAAATTCCAAATTACAGGCAACCAGATTGGAAAAATAGGCTAGGACCTTGGGCATACCAAAAATTACACTAGACACTTGGAAATATCAAAGTATAATAGCTATACCAAAAAGTGCTCAAAATACATAAAATTCGAAATAAAAGGGGTGTACTGATATTTGGAGGCTATCCTGGGACAATATTGATATTTTTGGTGGGAATATTACCTATCTTCAAAATATGAAAATACTCTACAAATTACCAACGGTTGGCTGTTACCGTTTTATGGGGCTACCCTTAAAAGTGGACCTAACAATATGTTGGAAAGAAGATTTGAAGTTTTATGGGGGGTTATATCATTATAACCCCCCATAAATACCATTATTAATATCCAATGGCTAACATAGATCTAAGATATTGCCAGCTCTACTTAATCGGGTATCCGGTGGTAAATATTTTTGAAAGTTTGAGTTCTCCAGAAACAGTTTTCATAGAAGAAAAGAATTCTATAGAATACCATAGTTATGTTAGACCGACTTTTTGAGAAGGACTACTTCTCGGAGAGAAGGGCCTCAAAGAAGTGCTGTGGGTTTCCTAATAAAAAACCAGGGGTCTCTTATAGTGGGGGTCTCTCGTAAACAAAAAGAGAGATTATTCTATGAAGAAGACCTCGAGCTCGAGTTATGAAGACCTCCAGCTCTCTGAGCAGAGGGTTTCTAAGAGGGTATTCTTATACGGAAATACATGAGATTAGAAGGTCTTCATATATAACACCAGAGGTCTTCTAACATAGATCTAAGATATTGCCAACTCTACTTAATGGGGTATCCGGTGGTAAATATTTTTGAGGTGTTGTAAACGGAAGTTGGAGTTCTCCGGAAACAGTTTTCATAGAAGAAAAGAATTCTTATAGAATACCAGAGGTATGTTAGACCGACTTTTTGCGAAGGACTACTTCTCGGAGAGAAGAGAAGGGCCTCAAAAAAGTGCTGAGGGTTTCCTAATAATAAATCAGGGAGTATCTTATAGTGGATCATATGGAAGTAGAATATCTTCATATAGAATACTAGAGGGTCTTCGTAAACCTCCAATTATTCTATGAGGAAAACCTCGAGCTCTGCTATGAGGAAGACCTCGAGCTCTGCCAGCTCACTGAGCAGAGGGTTTCTAAGAGGATATTTTTATACGGAAATACATGGGAGTAGAAGGTCTTCACATATAACACCAGAGGTCTTCGTAAACAAACAGAAGAATTCATCCAGCTATTTTTCGAGGAAGACCTCGAGCTCCCACATGGACCGGAAAGACTTCTTCTCGGAGACCACAAGATCCTCATAAAGATCATCAGAGGGTTTTCTAATAATATACCAGAGGGGATTCTTATATGGAAATATATAGGAGTATAAGGTCTAACACGAGGGCAGTTCGGAAAGTTCTTAGCCAAGCACAAAAAGTGCGGTATAAACAGAAAATAATTTAAGTCTGTTATGAGTCCTCCAACTATTCCAAGAGGAAGACCTCCAGCTCTTCTGTTATGAAGACCTCTAGTTCTTCTTAAAGGAAGATCTCAAGCTCCCAGGGGACCGGAAGGACTTGTTCTCGGAGACCACAAGTTCGCCATAAAGATGAGCAGAGGGTTTCCTAATAAAATACCAGAGGGTATTCTTCTATGATGAAAATCTCCAGCTCTTGTATGATGAAGTTCTTCTGCTCTGCTATAGGGAAGACTTCTAGCTTTTCTACGATGAAGACCTCCAGCTCTTATATGATGATCTCCTGTTTTTCTATGATGAAGACCTCCAGCTCATCTATCACATGAAAATCTCCAGCTCTTCTATTAAGAAGACAACAAGATCTTCTATAGGGAATACCTCCAGTTTCTCTATGATGTAGAGCTCCAGCTCTTCTATTAGCAAGACCTCCAGCTCTACTATGATGAAGACCTCCAGCTCTTCGTTGAGGAAAACTTCCTGCTCTTCTATCATGAAGACATACAGCTCTTCTATAAGGAAGACCTTCAGCTCTTCTTTGAGGAATACCTCCAGATTCTCATTGAGGAAGACCTCCACCTTCTGTGAGGAAGACCTATGATGAAGACCTCCAGCTCTTCTATGAAGAAGACCTCCAGCTCTTCTATGGAGAAGACCTCCAACTCTTGAGGAAAATTTCCAGCTCTTCTATGATGAAGACCTACAGCTCTTCTTTGAGGAATACATCCAGCTTCTCATTGAGGAAGACCTCCACCTCTGCTGTGAGGAAGACCTCGGGCTCTTTTATGCTAAAAACCTCCAGCTCTCCTATGATAAAGACCCCCAGCTTTTCTATGCTGAAGAACTCCAGCTCTTCTATGCTGAAGATGTGCAGCTCTTCTATGTTGAGGACTCTTCTATGAAGAAATCTCAGGTCTTCTTTGAATATTTCAAGCTCTTCATTAAAGCAAACATTCATAATAAAGAACAGAGGGTAGATTAAAGAATAACAGGAGGACTTTTTTGTATAGAAAGCCAGAAGGCCTCATCATAGAACGGGTCTCATAATTACGGTCGAAAGTCTTCTGATAGAAGTCCAGAAGATCTTTTCATAGGAGATGGTGAGATCCGATGATTCTCATATATATGACCAAAGGTCTTCTCAGGTCGCAGGAAACCGGAAGATCGATAGATATTGTAATTTCCCAAATGTTCACATTTGGCACCCGAATTGCTCAACTGGTGAATTAGGCAGCCTCCGGCCTAACATGTTAACAAATGGACTTTATACATTGTTTATGGAGACGTTCATCATCGAGCGGATCTCATAATTACGGTCGAAAGTCTGCTTATAGAAGACCAGAAAATCTTTTCAAATGAGATGATGAAATCAGATGATCCTCATACATATCCATAGGTCTTCTCATAGAATACCAGAAGATTTCTCACAGAAAACCAGGGGACGTATAGCTATTACAAATATTGAAATTTCCCAAATTTGGCACCCGATTTCTCAACTGGTAAATAGAGGAGACCTCGGGCTTACATGCTTAAAAATGGGTTTTATACACTATTTTTAGAGACTCTCCACTTTTAGATGTACATCTTATACCCTAGGCTTTTGGCCTAATGATAAGATGTGTGAAATTGGAAACATTTTGAAAAAAAAAAAAATCCTTACATACAACAGATTAATATTTTGAAAACGTATCAATTTGATATGAAGCGAACAGATTATGTGCATTGATCTAAAAATTGAACTTTGTAATAATTTTACAAAACCTAGATATGATCAGGAGATGATGGATACCGGTCACATGATATCGAATACCAAATTGTGAACACTTCAAAATAATATTCTTTTTTCTCTTTCATAGCTGCTCGTAAGCTTATATTCTCACGGTTGTTCAAACCTTAATCTCGGCAACTAAATATTCAAAAATGTAATTTAGCATAGAATATATAACACGGAATTTAATGCTTCTAACCGGATAACAACATCAACAAAATTACATTTGTATAATTCATGAAAAATTTGCAACGAAACTTCCTTTTTTTCATTTTATTCTCTTGCATTACATATTTGTTCGCATTGGAGTTGTTGTTGCTTTTTTCCACCGATTTTTTATATAATCCAGTTTTCTGTATTTCTGCGGTCATGAAAAGTAAATGAATTAAATTTGTGTAACAAAACGAACTTTAATTCCATTTATACGTGGCTGGCTGCCTAGCAATCTCTTTGTTACGTCGAACAACAATTTATGTAAATATTTTTCAGTTTTTTTTTAAAATACTAACACCATATACTGCCAAAAAAATTCGGTCAAAATTTAACAATAGCAACAAAAACGTGAACAACAACTACAACAATGTGTAATAACATGCTCCAAATTAAAATTACAACATGTTTTTGATGATTGCAACGAAATACAAATTATATGTTTCAATGAGTTTACAATATGCTAGCATGTACATGGATTTTTTGGACATATAATCCCATAAGTGTACATATGTTTGTGTGAGTGTGTATGTGTGTTTGTTTAACATAAATATGTACATGTAGTAGCAATAAAATACACAAAAATTAAATAAATTTCCAATTATTTTAAAGAGACTAACAAAAAATTAATTAAAATTCGCTTAAATGAAATTCATACATATTTTGTTGTAATTGAAGTACAACAAAATGAAGTAAATAAATAAATTTCATCAATTTTATCGCCACCATATTTCCATAATTAATTCACTGAAATTTCATTAAAAAATTTTGTATAACATCAATAGCAGAATTAAAAATTGGATTATTTGCTATGCAGCCAGAAAAATGTAATCAATTCAATCTAAACCTCCAAGGACGTACATGGGAGATTATTTTTTCAGAAAAAAAGGAAAATAAATGATTTTTTTTATCTATGCAACGCACTATGGGCGAGGAACCCACTTTTTGGCAAAAAGTCAATTTCAGGTGGAGAGGAAAAATATACATATTTTTTTAAATTGGAGTCTTTAAGCTTTGCACCACTAAAATTTTATATCATTGTGGGCCACGGTTTACAAATGACATGAGGTCGAAGTCGAAATTTTTTATTTATACCCCACACAACAATGTGTGAGTTATAACATCGTGGTCCAAGAATTTGCAACGCCGCGAACTATTAGTCCTAGACCCGCCTTTTAATATACCGATCGTCATTTATCGACTAGCTGAGTGGTGTGTGTTCTTCCGCATGTCCTTTATAATGTGTAAACAAGATACAGGCCACAGTTATGGACCAAATTTTTATGAAGGACAGGTTCTGTCCAATGAAGCCCCCTATTATTTTTTGGTAAAGATCGATGAAATGGACCAAAAATGTTACTTTTGTCCGTTTATACCCTTCACTGTGTAACAGGCAAAAGGAACCGAGATAGACACATGGTGCCTTTTGAGAATATGCATAGAATCACTTTCTAAGTCGATTTATGCATGTCCGTCCATCCGTCCGTCTGTCTTTCTGTCTATCGATATTAAATTGTAAACAAAGTACAGGTCGCATCTATGATCCGAATTGGATGAAATTTCGCATATGCCACTTATTTGGGCCAAGGACGAACCCTAATGAAATTGGGAAAAATCGGTTCATATTTAGATATAGCTCCCATATATATTTTCGTCCGATTTTATGTAAATGGTGCACCAAAGTCCCTATATATCTTTCGATGGCACAGCGTAATGAATTAGGTCTCGAATGATGTGTGTTAAGTTTCCTGAAAATTGGTTCAGATTTAGATATAGCTCCCATATATATTCGTCCGATTTAATGTAAATGGTGTACCAAAGTTCCTATATATCTTTCAATTCAAGAAATTTGGCATAGTGTACTGAATTAAGTCTAGAATAATGTGTGCTAAGATTCGGTTCAGATGTAGACATAGCTCCGACATATGTTTTCTTCTAATTTTATGTAAATTATGCACTAACGACCCAAAGTTTGTCCAATTGGAAAGTTTTGTTGAACTCGGTTCAAATTTGAATAGAGCTACCATATATATTTTTTCCCGATTTTAAGTAAGTGCATTAAACATAAACATGAGGAGGTTTATCAGATATTGTTATTATGGATCCAATTTCATTTTACTGGTCCGTCAAAAATGCGAAGTCTGTTATCTATTGAATATACCCAAAGTGGTGAAGGGTATCATATAGTCGGCGCCGTCTGACTTTACTACTTTCCTTACTGGTTTTCTTTTTTCTAATTGTGCTCCAGAGGCCACAATTATTACGCGAACAAATTTCAAATTTGACACTGACTAAAAATCGGTCAATATTTAGAAACCCATTAGGCCTGCATGTTAGCAGTCGTAGCATCGCCCAGGAGCTAAAAGTCGACCATAAAACTGTTTTAAACCATTTACATAAAGCCCGACTCAAGAAAACAAAAAAACTAGGATGGATCGAATTTGCATCTGCCAAGCCTTGGCCAAACGGAATTAAATAGACCCATTTCTTAGAAGGATGGATGGAGATGAGAAATGAATCACATACGATAAACGAAAACGATCGTGGTCAAAGAGCGGTGGTCAAAGATCGGTGGTCAAAGAGCGTGGTCAAAGAGCCACCTCAAACGGTGGCCAAAACAGGACTAACGGATAGAAAGGTTCTGTTATTCTTTTGGTGGGACTGAAAGGGGATTTTTTATTATGAGTTGCTTCCATATGGTCAAACGCTGAATTCTGATCTTTACTGTCAACAACTGGTCCGTTTGAAGATAGGAATTGACCAGAAACGGCCAGATCAACAGGAGAGGTTTCGTGTTCCACCAGGACAACGCTAGGCCGCACCTACAGGGACTCGCCAGAAAATTCGGAAGCTTAGTTGGGAAGTTTTAATGCATCCACCATACAGGCCGGACTTGACACCAAGCGATTATCATCTTTTTCTTGCATTACAAAATTTCTTTAATGATAAAAAATGTGTATCTGGGGAGGATTGGAAAATCGACTACTAGTGTTTTTTCCAAGTAGAGAGCAGAAATTACCCAAATCGGACATTCCGAAGCATGTTAAATAAAGTTCTATAGTTCATTTAAAACTAACTGATTTCTTTTTCCACAACCTAATATTTACTCCTGAAGAACATAGACCCGATATAAAGAAGTATGCCAAAATTGTCCTCAGCGCAGTCGTGTTCAACATTTGTGTGTCTTTTTTTTTTTTTGAAGTTCATATAACTCTAAAAAATCACCCTATATAAAGGGGTTTTATATGGGACTTATAGCCAAAGAAGATCGATACTTATAATATTTGATAGGACAATTTGTCAACCAATGAGAACTCAAAATACAAATTAGAGTCATATCAGTTGGAAAATATGAGGATTAACCTGCCATTAACCCGATATCAACTCCATTGAACGGCAAATAAGGAAACAAAAAATTACAAGCAAGGATCCCGTTACATTTGTATTTGTAGGGGAAAAGTTGAACTAACTACCTAGCGGGGACATACAAAATAATTAAACGATATCGTTTTGGACATTTCGGATCAAATATTGTGCGAAACATTATTTAATTTTTATTATACACAACCCTAAAATGTGCCTCATCGAAATATTGGTTTTAGACTGCATATTTCTTTGGACCAAATTCGTCGACTAACAAATGGAGTCGATTAACAAATGTCCGTCTGTTTGTCGCACGATAACTCTCAAAGGATTTGATTTTTCCAAACTTCGCATTTTTTTCCAATCATAGTTCAAGTTCGAAGATGAAGAATATCGGTCCACTCCTTCTGGCGTCTCCTCCACAAAATGGCTCAAAATTGTGTAAAAATTTATTTTATAATGTTATGCGAACGGTCTATTTGATTCGAAACAAACTTTGCACGACCTATTATCTTTACCAAACCTAGATCAAGTTCGAAAATACCCTTGATCCACTCCATCTGGTACCTCTACCACAAAGAGTCAAATTTTTAATCTATATGAATTCAATCTTAGGCGAAAGAAATACCCTCCCCATTCTCGGGGTCAACATTGTTGTTGATATAATTCGAATCTACACTGATTAAAGAATGTCTCTACAAAATTTCAAGTGAAAATCTCAAGAACTCTTGAAGATTTATTGTGTCAGCATCAAGTGACGGCTGAAGGGCTTCTCAAACTTTAAACGCGTTTTTCTCTAAACATTTTTTTGCGAATGGCGGGCATGATAACTCAAAAACTAATAATCCAATCGGTTCCAAATTTTGCATCGTTTCTCTGGGAGTGTATAGCTCTCGTATGAACTAGGATAAATCCAATCGGTGAAGATCTTCCTTATTTTTTAACTTGGTTTTTGGTAAAAAATCGGCGATTTTCCAAAAATATTTCTTCAAAGGTCCAACATTTTGTTAATTTTAGAGCGAAGTCAATAATCCTAGTTCATACGAGAGCCAGACATGTACTCTTTCTAACACGGTTGGAATTTTCGGATTCCGATGTTCCAGTGAGGAGTTATCATGCCCGCCACCAAAAATAAGGACTTTTCTTTAATTACAAAAAACAACAATAAAAAAAAAACAAAATTTGTTTGTAAATTATTTTTCTTCTTTTTTAAATCTTCAAATATATATGTGCAAATATACCACATTACAGCCTATTGGGTTGAAAAAAGAGCCCATACTCCCCAAAATACCGAAATTTAGAGGTAATATGACAATTTTTGGTTGGAGGTTGTGTTACTCAATGAGAACCCAAAATTACAGATATATCCCATTTTCAATACCAAAACTTCCTAGAAGTCCTAGTAATGTAGGTGCAAATTTTCAAAGCTCTATCTTAAACTTTGCGAGCTCTATCGCAATTTCAACCGGCAGACGAACATACATAAATAGATACAGAATTTAATTTAATATTTAAAGAATATTTTTTCAAGTCCTATAAAAGGCGTGGATTTTAAAAGAATATTTTTTCAAGGACCTATACAAAGCGTGGATTTTTTAAAGAATATTTTTTCAAGGTCCTATAAAAGGCGTGGATTTCTTAAAAAATATTTTTACAAGGCTTATAAAAGGTCTGGATTTCTTAAAGAATATTTTTTCAAGGCCTATAAAAGGCATTGATTTTTTGAAGAATATTTTTTCAAAAGGCATTGATTTTTTTGATTTGAGGTGTTGCAAACGGAATAGGAAATTTTAGTGAAGGGTATAAAAATTATCAATATGTGCAATTGTTTGGGTATATCACTCAGAAGTAGCGGGATACCCCAATTTTGATATTTTGGGGATTTCGGCAAATTTTGGTCCTATAAATTGAAATTCCTTTGTTTGACGTATATGATGACAAGTGATATATAATGGAAGCTTCAGACTTTCTCGATTTTACAATTTACAAAAACTTCTTTCTTCTGATTTGATAACTGGGTTTCCGATTTTGTAAAGACTCCTTTTTATGCTGGTACTCAGTTAGTCTTCAAAGACAACATATAAACCATCCCTGTCTATGATCTGATTTTCAGACTCAATAAAAACTCCCATTAGGCGACCAATTGTCCTTCAGCTGAAACACTTTCCTGCTTTCAGGCACCATAAATGAACATGTCTAGTGTGATTCCAAGTACAGCTGTCTTCCAGCTCATATCCACTGACTCCCTAACATTCAGCTTGTCTATAAAAACACTTGTTTGGGTATATCAATCATAAGTAGCGGGATACTCCAATATTTTGGGGATTTCGTCCAATTTCGGTCCTATAAATTGAAATTCCTTTTTTAATTCAACTTTGAAATGTACCATTCTCCCTATTTCACCATCTATAAACTTCATTTACTTATAATTAAATTTAGTTTACTATTTAATTATTATTTAAATGTCATAGGTTCTTTGCAAAAATAAAATTGTCGATGTGTGTGTGCATGTAAGTTTAACTTGCTTTTATAAAACTGATTACACACGTAATCCGTTTATTTTGTGGCTTTTTTAGTAATTGCCTGACTGCCTTACACATGCCGCCTGTGTGTGCGTGCAAAACTAAATAACAAACAATGTAATGAAAGAAAAGCACAAAAAACCAAACGCCAATTAGCAAATATAATTTACATTTAATTTGAATTTAAATTATATTTGTTTTTGTATATATGTAAATATTCATAATTGTGAAATTATGAAGCTAAACTTTTGATAATTAGCAATTTTGTGGGGAAGGTGAAATGACAGGTTTTTGCTTTAACGGCAGGGAAGAAGATGGTAAAATGCCAACTCCAAGGATTATTTGCATTTCACCGCCAAGGTTGTTTCAAGACTTGAATTTTTAAATACTAGGTTTTCAATGGGTATCAGAGACATAGATCGTTAACAAACTATTTTTTCAAAGGTGGAGCCTTTCATAGGATTTTTTAAATATATTTTTACAAAGGCTAAAGAAGCCATGAATTTTTATATTTTTTTTTTTTTTTTTTCAAAGACCATACGTAGAACAATATGTGTTTTTATAAACCAAACCAACAAAATTAATTCCACACACAATTTTATTAAATAAAAATAGGCTATGGCATTACAAAAACAATTAATAAACAACGCCTGTCCCTTGATGCTAGTTAAATAAATGTTCAGATATATTTTTTTTTAAATCCCATCATTATTTTACTCTATGCCCCCTGCCTCCCACCTTTCTCAAATATCCAAAGGTGATTAAATTTATGACATGAGTAATCAGAGACAACTCTGTTGTTTATTCGCCCCGCGGCTGCTCTGTCAGCTTCCTTAAATGAACTGAGCGCAAAAAAAAATTTACTTTAATTACTTGGAAAAAATTATTATGATAAATTATACATAAGCAATTTATCAACAACAGTGAACACACACATACGCCCTCGTATATATACATATTTATTATAGTGTGGCACTTTTTATCCACACAACCACCAGCAGGCGGCGCTGCTACCTCATTGATAGTTGATGATGTGTCCACACAAAGCGACTGGGAGAATATGCACATTCATCAGTGGTAAAGTGTTCGACGATTTGTATAGCTGAAGGTATGTCCTCTACACATATATATAGGGTATGCTCTTGATGTATATATATATATATATATATAGTAGTTGGTTGTCTCTAGTAGAATATATGCATGTTAAGCCTCTTCCGCATGAAAAAAGGCAGCTTGTGTTTACACATGTTTCTTCTTATATATGGCCTCAGAGAGTTTGTCCAGCACTGCTACGTGGGAGGTAACCGTGTTTAAATATAGATATGTAGGAAAATGAAAGGAGTGATCATATATAGGAGCCGGTTAAAAAAATACTTCGTGGATTTAAAAAAAATATTTTCTATGCCTCAACAAGGAGAGGCAAGTCCTATAAAAGGCGTGGATTTTTTAAAGAATATTTTTTCAAGGCCTATAAAAGGCGTGGATTTTTTAAAGAATATTTTTTCAAGGCCTATAAAAGGCATGGATTTTTTAAAGAATATTTTTTAAGGCCTATAAAAGGCGTGGATTTTTTAAATAATATTTTTTCAAGGCCTATAAAAGGCGTGGATTTTTTAAAGAATATTTTTTCAAGGCCTATAAAAGGCGTGGATTTTTAAAGAATATTTTTTCAAGGCCTATAAAAGGCGTGGATTTTTTAACGAATATTTTTCAAGGCCTATAAAAGGCGTGGATTTTTTAAAGAATATTTTTTCAAGGCCTATAAAAGGCGTGGATATTTTAAAGCATATTTTTTCAAGGACCTATCAAAGGCGTGGATTTTTTAAAGAATATTTTTTCAAGGCCTATAAAAGGCGTGGATTTTTTAAAGAATATTTTTTCAAGGCATATAAAAGGCGTGGATTTTTTAAAGAATATTTTTTCAAGGACCTATCAAAGGCGTGGATTTCTTAAAGAATATTTTTTCAAGGACCTATACAAGGCGTGGATTTTTTAAAGAATATTTTTTCAAGGCCTATAAAAGGCGTGGATTTTTTAAAGAATATTTTTTCAAGGCCTATACAAGGCGTGGATTTCTTCAAAAAAGAATATTTTTTTAAGGCCTATACAAGGCGTGGATTTCTTAAAGAATATTTTTTCAAGGTCTATACAAGGCGTGGATTTCTTAAAGAATATTTTTTCAAGGACCTATACAAGGCGTGGATTTTTTAAAGAATATTTTTTCAAGGCCTATAAAAGGAGTGGATTTTTTAATAAATATTTTTTCAAGTCCTAAAAAGGCGTGGTTTTATTAAAGAATATTTTTCAAGGGCCAACTGAGGCGTGGATTTATTAAAGAATATTTTTCAAGGGCCAACTGAGTCGTGGATTTATTAAAGAATATTTTTCAAGGACATATACAAGGCGTGGACACCTATACAAGGCGTGGATTTCTTAAAGAATATTTTTTCAAGGACCTATACAAGGCATGGATTTTTTAAAGAATATTTTTTCAAGGACCTATACAAGGCGAGGATTTCTTAAAGAATATGTTTTCAAGGATCAAACAAGGCGTGGATTTCTTAAAGAATATTTTTTCAAGGATCAAACAAGGCGTGGATTTCTTAAAGAATATTTTTTCAAGGACCTATACAAGGCGTGGATTTCTTAAAGAATATTTTTTCAAGGACCTATACAAGGCGTGGATTTCTTAAAGAATATTTTTTCAAGGACATATACAAGGCGTGGATTTTTTAAAGAATATTTTTTCAAGGACCTATACAAGGCGTGGATTTTTTAAAGAATATTTTTTCAAGGACCTATACAAGGCGTGGATTTTTTAAAGAATATTTTTTCAAGGACCTATACAAGGCGTGGATTTTTTAAAGAATATTTTTTCAAGGACCTATACAAGGCGTGGATTTCTTAAAGAATTTTTTCAAGGACTTATACAAGGCGTGGATTTCTTAAAGAATATTTTTTCAAGGACCTATACAAGGCGTGGATTTCTTAAAGAATATTTTTTCAAGTCCTATAAAAGGCGTGGATTTCTTAAAGAATATTTTTTCAAGTCCTATAAAAGGCGTGGATTTCTTAAAGAATATTTTTTCAAGTCCTATAAAAGGCGTGGATTTCTTCAAGAATATTTTTTCAAGTCCTATAAAAGGCGTGGATTTCTTAAAGAATGTTTTTTCAAGTCCTATAAAAGGCGTGGATTTCTTAAAGAATATTTTTTCAAGTCCTATAAAAGGCGTGGATTTCTTAAAGAATATTTTCTTGGGGTCCCTAAAAGGCGTGGATTTCTTAAAGAATATTTTCTTGGGGTCCCTAAAAGGCGTGGATTTCTTAAAGAATATTTTCTTGGGGTCCTTAAAAGGCGTGGATTTCTTAAAGAATATTTTTTCAAGTCCTATAAAAGGCGTGGATTTCTTAAAGAATATTTTTTCAAGTCCTATAAAAGGCGTGGATTTCTTAAAGAATATTTTTTCAAGTCCTATAAAAGGCGTGGATTTCTTAAAGAATATTTTTTCAAGTCCTATAAAAGGCGTGGATTTCTTAAAGAATATTTTTTCAAGTCCTATAAAAGGCGTGGATTTCTTAAAGAATATTTTTTCAAGTCCTAGAAATTTATTACTCATTTTTTTTTTCATATTATTTTTACCCACATATGAGCCTACAAATCCTCATCCTTTTTTAACTTGTGCAAATAATGATTGATGATAGCACACGTCTATATTGTGTTGTAAAACAAATACCTTATTAAATCAATAAAAAAATGTTTGTTTGATTTCTCTTCCATTTATTTGAGTTAAAGTTGAATACCCGTGGCGACGAAGGGCCATTATTGTCAATGACCTCTCATCATCGTCTGCACCATTACCATTACTAGAAGCATTCAATGAATTATGTATAATGCGAATTATGAATAGAAATGGAGATGGAAACTACTGGCAACTACTCCGTCTCTGAAGCCTATATGCCTTTCAGCTTGTCTGAAAAACTGTCTGATTTTCAGACTCAATAATAGCGACCCATTGACCTTCAGCTGTTCTAATCATCAGTTTAAAACACTTCCCTGCTTTCAGACACCATAAAGGAGCCTTTCGAGATTCTTAATGCGGCTTGTCTATAAAGACCTGATGTCTCCAGTTCGTCTCCACTGAATCCCTAAAATTCAGCTTTTCTATAAAAAACTCCCGGTTTTTAGATTCTCTCGATTTCACTACTACCTTCTTCAGGTCGTCCGTAAAATACTCCCAACAGCTATAAAAGACCCCCTCAATAAAAGCTTCATTCAGGGCACCCATTGTCAGTAAGCTCTTCTATACAGACTTCCTAACCTGCAGTGTGTTTAGAAATACTCCCTGGTCCTTAGGCATTGTTTCAAATACTTCCTGACTTCTTTAAAAGACTCCCTCCAGCTTGTCTGTAAAAACTCCCTTCAGATATACAAGACTTCCTTCAGCTTCTCTCGTCTATAAAAGACTCCCTTCAGCTCGTCTCACCTATAAAAGACTCAATAATTACGCTCGTCTCGTCTATAAAAGACTCCCTTCAGCTCGTCTCGTCTATAAAATACTCCCTTCAGTTCGTCTCGTCTATAAAAAACTATCCTTGAGCTCGTCTCGTCTATAAAAGACTCCCTTCAGCTCATCTCGTCTATAAAAGACTCCCTTCAGTTCGTCTCGTCTATAAAAGACTCCCTTCAGCTTGTCTCGTCTATAAAAGATTACCTTCAGCTCGTCTATAAAAGACTCCCTTTAGCTTCAGTTAGTCTATAAAATATTACCTCCAGCTCTTCTATATAGCTCAGATTTCAAGGCATCCAAGTTCCTCAGTTCGTCTCGTCTATAAAAGACTACCTTGAGCTCGTCTCGTCTATAAAAGATTACCTTCAGCTCGTCTCGTCTATAAAAGACTCCCTTCAGATCATCTCGTCTATAAAAGACTCCCTTCAGCTCGTCTATAAAAGACTCTCTTTAGCTTCAGTTAGTCTATAAAATATTACCTCCAGCTCTTCTATATAGCTCAGATTTCTTCAATATCCTCCCCCATAATCTGACCTCGTATTTTAATAAAATTCCTTTGAAAATTTATTAGCTAGTCGTTAAAAAAAACTTTTAGCATAGAGTTGTTATAGAAATAAAGTTGAAACTTTTTCCTGTGCGAACACACACACAGATAGCAACGCATGCACCCAGGGTTCACACAGACACTGCTTCTGTACCACACAAAAAGTTAGGAGTACTGCTCTAGGGGTTAAAGGTGTTGGAGTATTTGTAAATGTCAATAAAGTACAACAAATAACGACATACATCCGCACACATGAACACACACACATACACACATTTATAGGAACTCTATACATATGCAAACCTTGAAGCAAACAAACATACCCACCAGACCTGTTCAGTCTGTTCGGATATTAACGCACAAAACTTAATCGAGTGAATGTGAAAATATGTGCATACAGGTGGAAGAGAGGTGGCGACCAAGTCCAACTATTTTTTTCTGTCGTTTCGTTTGTTAGCAGCCCAGCTCCCCTATAATATTTTCCATTTCAACGCGGTTTTGCCATAAGCTTTGCTTGTCATAGCTCATGGTGGTGTCCCATGAGCGGAACTTCAAGGTACATCATTATATTCCTGTAGTCAAGGTGGTTGGAGAAATAGTTGTCGGATGTTGTAGGAGGAGTGCATGCCCGCGTCCATACACCTGTCAACCGACATATGTTGGTATGTGTTTGTATGTATGTAATAAAGGGAATATTCATTAGTTGGCATATGTTTGGAATTTCAGACTTTATTTTGTTCGGTTGTTGGCCAGATGGAATTATGTGTGTGTGTGTGCAAGCGTTTGTAATATGAATACCGTAAATATTTTATTGGTTTATTAAATTGGGAATTTTATGAATGCTACCGTTATAAGTTATTGAATAAAAAAATATTGTGAAAGGTCATATGGTTTATGATTCAGTTTCAAAGGTGTATTAAAAGGGGAATAATAATTAATTAATTTAAGAACCATAAATTGTTTAAAAATCGTTGTGGATTTTTTAAAGAATATTTTTTGAGGGCTTATAAAAGGCGTGGATTTTTTAAAGAATATTTTTTGAGGGCTTATAAAAGGCGTGGATTTTTTAAAGAATATTTTTTCGAGGGCTCTTATGAAGGCGTAGATTTTTTAAAGAATATTTTTTCGAGGGCTCTTATGAAGGCGTGGATTTTTTAAAGAATATTTTTTTCGAGGGCTCTTATGAAGTCGTGAATTTTTTAAAGAATATTTTTTCGAATGCTCTTATGAAGTCGTGGATTTTTTAAAGAATATTTTTTCGAGGGCTCTTATGAGTTTATGAACCACATATATTATGTTTGCCTAGATATGATTCTACAAACCATTCCTCTTCCTTTTTTCTCTTGTGAAAATGATTCATGATAGCACTCGTCTATACTTTGTTCTAAAACAAATATAAAATCAAATCAATAAAAATGTTTGTTTGATTTCTCTTCCATTTATATGTGTTAAAGTAGAATACCTGTGGCGACGAAGGGCCATTATTGTCAATGACCTCCCATCATCATCAGCGTCAGCACCATTACCACAAACAATCAATAAATTATTCGTATAACGAATTTGATATAGAAATGGGGAACAAACAAATTGCTTTTCAAATTTATGAATGTTTCAGCAGAAATGTGCAAATAAAATGGAAACCATATGACGGCAAATATCCCTTCATGTATAAAAATTATTCCACCTAAATGCCTTCTACAAAGGAAAATGGTATAGCTTTAGGAAAATTCCATTTGTAAAATCATATGCTGACAAATATCGTATATTTTTATCCACCTTAACTTTACAACAAGTGCAATTTGTTTTATATATTTATATATGTAAGTCATATCAATGTATACGAATATAAAGTAATAGTGTTTTCGATACCCTACACCACGGCATGTGACAATATTCTTTAAAAAATCCACGCTTTGATAGGAGAGCTCTCAAAAAAATTCTTTAAAAAATCCACGCCTTGATAGGAGAGCTCTCAAAAAATATTCTTTAAAAAATCCACGCCTTGATAGGAGAGCTCTCAAAAAATATTCTTTAAAAAATCCACGCCTTGATAGGAGAGCTCTCAAAAAATATTCTTTAAAAAATCCACGCCTTGATAGGAGAGCTCTCAAAAAATATTCTTTAAAAAATCCACGCCTTGATAGGAGAGCTCTCAAAAAATATTCTTTAAAAAATCCACGCCTTGATAGGAGAGCTCTCAAAAAATATTCTTTAAAAAATCCACGCCTTGATAGGAGAGCTCTCAAAAAATATTCTTTAAAAAATCCACGCCTTGATAGGAGAGCTCTCAAAAAATATTCTTTAAAAAATCCACGCCTTGATAGGAGAGCTCTCAAAAATAGGAGAGCTCTCAAAAAATATTCTTTAAAAAATCCACGCCACATATAGGAGAGCTCTCAAAAAATATTCTTTAAAAAATCCACGCCACATATAGGAGAGCTCTCAAAAATAGGAGAGCTCTCAAAAAATATTCTTTAAAAAATCCACGCCACATATAGGAGAGCTCTCAAAAATAGGAGAACTCTCAAAAAATATTCTTCAAAAAATCCACGCCACATATAGGAGAGCTCTCAAAAATAGGAGAGCTCTCAAATAATATTCTTAAAAAAATCCACGCCACATATAGGAGAGCTCTCAAAAATAGGAGAGCTCTTAAAAAAATATTCTTTAAAAAATCCACGCCACATATAGGAGAGCTCTCAAAAAATATTCTTTAAAAAATCCACGCCTTGATAGGAGAGCTCTCAAAAAATATTCTTTAAAAAATCCACGCCTTGATAGGAGAGCTCTCAAAAAATATTCTTTAAAAAATCCACGCCACATATAGGAGAGCTCTCAAAAAATATTCTTTAAAAAATCCACGCCTTGAGAGCTCTCAAAAAATATTCTTTAAAAAATCCACGCCACATATAGGAGAGCTCTCAAAAAATATTCTTTAAAAAATCCACGCCACATATAGGAGAACTCTCAAAAAATATTCTTTAAAAAATCCACGCCACATATAGGAGAGCTCTCAAAAATAGGAGAGCTCTTAAAAAAATATTCTTTAAAAAATCCACGCCACATATAGGATAGCTCTCAAAATAGGAGAGCTCTCAAAAAATATTCTTTAAAAAATCGACGCCACATATAGGAGAGCTCTCAAAAATAGGAGAGCTCTCAAAAAATATTCTTTAAAAAATCCACGCCACATATAGGAGAGCTCTCAAAAATAGGAGAGCTCTCAAAAAATATTCTCAAAAAATATTCTTTAAAAAATCCACGCCACATATAGGAGAGCTCTCAAAAAATATTCTTTAAAAAATCCACGCCACATATAGGAGAGCTCTCAAAAATAGGAGAGCTCTTAAAAAATATTCTTGATAGGAGAGCCCTCAAAAAATAATCTTTAAAAAATCCACGCCACATATAGGAGAGCTCTCAAAAATAGGAGAGCTCTTAAAAAATATTCTTGATAGGAGAGCCCTCAAAAAATAATCTTTAAAAAATCCACGCCTTGATAGGAGAGCTTTCTCAAAAAATAATCTTTAAAAAATCCACGCCTTGATAGGAGAGCTTTCTCAAAAAATATTCTTTAAAAAATCCACGCCTTGATAGGAGAGCTCTCAAAAAATATTCTTTAAAAAATCCACGCCTTGATAGGAGAGCTCTCAAAAAATATTCTTTAAAAAATCCACGCCTTGATAGGAGAGCTCTCTCAAAAAATATTCTTTAAAAAATCCACGCCTTGATCCCAAAAAATATTCTTTAAAAAATCCACGCCTTGATCTCAAAAAATATTCTTAAAAAATCCACGCCTTGATAGGAAAGCTCTCAAAAAATATTATTTAAGGGAACCCCCCCCCCCATTCTCGATTTGAATTTTTTAGGATTTTCAATGGGCTGGTAAATCAATACCAATGCTTGTTAAGGTTTGTAACTTTGCACATATATAATTGAAGATTTAAAAAAGAAGAAAAATAATTTACAAAAAATTTTTGTTATTGTGTTGTTGTTGTTTTTTGTAATTAAAGAAAATTCCTTATTTTTGATGGCGGGCATGATAACTCCTCACTGGAACATCGGAATCCGAAAATTCCAACGGTGTTAGAAAGAGTACATGTCTGGCTCTCGTATGAACTAGGATTATTGACTTCGCTCTAAAATTAACAAAATGGTGGACCTTTGAAAAAATATTTTTGGAAAATCGCCGATTTTTGACCAAAAACCAAATTAAAAAATAAGGAAGATCTTCACCGATTGGCTTTATCCTAGTTCATACGAGAGCTATACACTCCCAGAGATACGATGCAAAATTTGGAACCGATTGGATTATTAGTTTTTGAGTTATCGTGCCCGCCATTCGCAAAAAAATGTTTAGAGAAAAATGCGTTTAAAGTTTGAGAAACCCTTTAGCCGTCACTTGATGCTGACACACTAAATCGGATATATCTTCAACAGTTCTTGAGATTTTCACTTGAAATTTTGTAGAGGCATTCTTTAAACAGTGTAGATTCGAATTATATCAACAAAAATTTTGACCCCGAGAATGGGGGGGGGGGTCTCAAAAAATATTATTTAAACAATGTTGGTCCCACACTGTCGGTTCTGCCGTCTATAGCTAAATTCCCCTTCATATTTATTTTATTTATCAATTTTTGCATATAAATTGATACCATATGTGTGTGCGCGCTGCTCCCCTCCCCCCATAGCTCGATGGTATGTTTTATGTAAGCACTTGACTTTTATGGCTTCAAATATTTCTTGACAGCGAATAGAAATCGAACATATGCCACACACACCTCCAGTAAGATTTAAAAGTACCCGACATATATCCACCATTAGATCTAGCTAACGTTCGGTATTCGCATATTTTTATGTCACAGATGTCGGTGTTGTTAATGGCAGAGTGTGTGTGCGAGTATGGAAAAATAATAATAAAAAAAATATTTCCATATTTGTCTATGCATTAGTATTTTGTTTTTGTTAGAATCCAGTTTTGTTGTAATATTTGAAGAGGGTCGTCGCAGGGTGATAGCGATAAATACGCTTGAATATGAGTGGTGATGACCCAAAATATGTCACCCAACAATGTAATGGAGTCCGCTGTTTCTATGACATTCGAGATGCCATTGAAATGTGTTTGCAGCAGCACTAGTTTGTTGCCAGTGGATCTCGAGTTTCCGCCATAACGTTATGATGGGCTAACCACTTTAAATATTCACAAATCGCAATGTCAGGCAACATATGGTGGTACTAAATAAACTGTAAACGTATATTTAATATGGGTAAAAAATTCTGTGAATTCTTTAAGATTATTTTTATGGGCCTATCAGAGGTGGCGTGAATATTTTTTTAAGGCCTAATATGAGAAGTGGAGAATACATGAGAATATTTTTCGGAGGCCTTATATAAGGCGTGGATTTTTTAAAGAATATTTTTCTGAGGCCTCATATAAGGCGTGGATTTTTTAAAGAATATTTTTCTGAGGCCTTATATAAGGCGTGGATTTTTTAAAGAATATTTTTCTGAGGCCTTATATAAGGCGTGGATTTTTTAAAGAATATTTTTCTGAGGCCTCATATAAGGCGTGGATTTTTTAAAGAATATTTTTCTGAGGCCTCATATAAGGCGTGGATTTTTTAAAGAATATTTTTCTGAGGCCTTATATAAGGCGTGGATTTTTTAAAGAATATTTTTCTGAGGCCTTATATAAGGCGTGGATTTTTTAAAGAATATTTTTCTGAGGCCTTATATAAGGCGTGGATTTTTTAAAGAATATTTTTCTGAGGCCTTATATAAGGCGTGGATTTTTTAAAGAATATTGTTCTGAGGCCTTATATAAGGCGCGGATTTTTTTAAAGAATATTGTTCTGAGGCCTTATATAAGGCGTGGGCTCTGTTAGGAGGGGTGGATTTTTAAAGAATATTTTTCTGAGGCCTTATATAAGGCGTGGATTTTTTAAAGAATATTTTTCTGAGGTCTGTTAGGAGGCGTGGCTTTTTAAAGAATATTTTTCTGAGGCCTTATATAAGGCGTGGATTTTTTAAAGAATATTTTTCTAAGGCCTCATATAAGGCGTGGATTTTTTAAAGAACATTTTTCTGAGGCCTCATATAAGGCGTGGAATTTTTAAAGAATATTTTTCTGAGGCCTTATATAAGGCGTGGGCTCTGTTAGGAGGGGTGGATTTTTAAATAATAATTTTCTGAGGAGTCGTGGATTTTTAAAGAATATTTTTCTGAGGCGTGGATTTTTTAAAGAATATTTTTCTGAGGTCTGTTAGGAGGCGTGGCTTTTTAAAGAATATTTTTCTGAGGCCTTATATAAGGCGTGGATTTTTTAAAGAATATTTTTCTGAGGCCTTATATAAGGCGTGGATTTTTTAAAGAATATTTTTCTGAGGTCAGTTAGGAGGCGTGAATTTTCAAAGAATATTTTGAGGAGTGTTAGGAGGCTTGGATTTTTAAAGAATATTTTTCTGAGGTCTGTTAGGAGGCGTGGATTTTTATAAAATATATATCTGAGGTCTGAGGCGTGGATTTTTATAAAATATATATCTGAGGTCTGTTAGGAGGCATGGATTTTTAAAGAATGTTTTTCTGAAAAAAACCAATACTATGTTTGATGAATTAAAATACAATATTTTTAAACCAATTTTAATCTGCTCAGAAAATTCCAATTTCCTTTCTTTGTCTTGAAATTTTCCAATTGCCTTTGATGTTAATTTATTTTTTTAATCCATATGCCATCCGTGGAAAAAATTTAGCAATAAATCATTGATGTTTTGTTTACTTTGGACTGCCATTTATCCATAAATCCATTGATTTCATTTTCTTTTGCCGCTTTGTTGCGGATTTGTGTGTGGAAAATCATTAAGAAAAAAAAACTGCCGTCTTAGCCACTTTGTTCTATTTGGATCGAGAAGAAAATTAGATAAACAAAACATAAAACAAAATAAAAAAAATCTGTCTAAAAAGTCAAAAGTGTGCCAAAAATCATAAACATGTTTCGAGACTTGTGTCAGTCAGACAGTTTGTCCGAAATGATGACACACAGACGGACAAAAAACAAATCATTTGTCATGTTAATGATGGCACGCACAATGGGTTGAAATGTTAATGGTGGGCCATAAAGGAATTTATCATTTCGGGGTGATAAAATTATGACATTTAGGAAAGAAAGAAATAAGAGACCACAATGTGCCATCCCCCATGGGGGCACAGACCATTTCATGATCTCAAAATAAATTCAAACCCAAAATTACCTTCACACCAATTTATTTTTATTGGTCATTATAATTAATTAATTTGTTAATGACCTCCATTATACAAAGTTTTCTGATTGCATTTTAATTGCAACGCAAAAAAAAAACGTTGTTGGTCCCAAGGTGTCTCGGTCACACACAGCGTACAATAGACGTGTGAGTGCGTGGGCGTATAGACAAATGCGTGTGAGTTCTATTTAAAATTAGCCAAACAAATACTTCACGCTTTCTCTGTTTGTTGGGTACTTAGAGTGTATTGTTCGGCCGAATTAAGAATGAAATCGCGAGCAGTTTGTTTTGGCATTATAGAAAACGATGACAGATGCCAAAAAATTATGGCCTGAACACAAACAAAATTGTCGTCCATATTTGCAAAGGCAATTGATTTTGTATTTTTGGCATAATGACAGGTGCAAAAAATATTTCAACGGCAGAGTTATAATCTGATGACCCACATTTGTTCTAAAATGCAAAATATTTTTTTTTTTTGGTTAGGCTATGGATTATTCTACTCGAAATAATCTTGGCAGGTTATGAGGAGAATTCCAATGCAATTTATTTATATAAACCGATCTAATCCCCATCACAATTTATTACAGTTCCATTGTACTTACTCTGGTCCTAATTGTTTATACAGATGCAAGGCTGAAATAAAAAATAATAATATTATTAAAAATATATTTTTATAGTACCTAAAAACAAATAAAAATAAATAATAATAAAATGTTTTATTTTTATTTTTCAGGTATGAATCTATTTGAATGGAAAATCGAGGTAAATCACACAATTTTTAAAAAATATTCCGTGTAGGACTTATATGAGGCTTGTATTTTTATAGAATATTTTTCTGAAGGCCTTAAAAGAGGCGTGGATTTTTTAAAGAATATTTTTTCTGAAGGCCTTAAAAGAGGCGTGGATTTTTTAAAGAATATTTTTTCTGAAGGCCTTAAAAGAGGCGTGGATTTTTTAAAGAATATTTTTTCTGAAGGCCTTAAAAGAGGCGTGGATTTTTTAAAGAATATTTTTTCTGAAGGCCTTAAAAGAGGTGTGGATTTTTTAAAGAATATTTTTTCTGAAGGCCTTAAAAGAGGCGTGGATTTTTTAAAGAATATTTTTTCTGAAGGCCTTAAAAGAGGCGTGGATTTTTTAAAGAATATTTTTTCTGAAGGCCTTAAAAGAGGCGTGGATTTTTTAAAGAATATTTTTTCTGAAGGCCTTAAAAGAGGCGTGGATTTTTTAAAGAATATTTTTTCTGAAGGCCTTAAAAGAGGCGTGGATTTTTTAAAGAATATTTTTTCTGAAGGCCTTAAAAGAGGCGTGGATTTTTTAAAGAATATTTTTTCTGAAGGCCTTAAAAGAGGCGTGGATTTTTTAAAGAATATTTTTTCTGAAGGCCTTAAAAGAGGCGTGGATTTTTTAAAGAATATTTTTTCTGAAGGCCTTAAAAGAGGCGTGGATTTTTTAAAGAATATTTTTTCTGAAGGCCTTAACCCTTTGTGGCCCAATGTTGCCCACAGGCAACAAAATGTTTTAGAGCTTATATTTATTATACAGTTAGTAGATATGCATTCTTTGGATTCCCTATGTCAGGACCAGATTATGGACGACACATATCACGAGAAAAATCTAAAAAATTAAAATTTTTGGTAAAGTTATGAGCTTTTTAGTACAGAGAAGAGGGCAAAAATGTGTACAGTACAAATTTGTGTATACAGTTCAAATTATTTAAATCACTTCGTATTCGAAATGTACGAATTCTGTCATCAGAAATATTTTTGATTCTTGTAAAACAGAATGTTGAGAATAATTTAAAATTATTTTTTCGTCGATTTTGCATTTGGTTTTCTTGATATTGGCCTTTTATTTTTCAGAAAGAATGTACTGTATCTCCCGAATGCAAGGATATAGCGATGTCAAATTTTATCCATATCCTATCTGGAAACAGAAAATTGTTCTATGATTACGGAAAAAAATTCGGGGCTCAAAGGGTTAAAAGAGGCGTGGATTTTTTAAAGAATATTTTTTCTGAAGGCCTTAAAAGAGGCGTGGATTTTTTAAAGAATATTTTTTCTGAAGGCCTTAAAAGAGGAGTGGATTTTTTAAAGAATATTTTTTCTGAAGGCCTTAAAAGAGGCGTGGATTTTTTAAAGAATATTTTTTCTGAAGGCATCATTATTTTAATATTCAAGTAAACCTATAAATATATGAATCACAAAATATAAAAAAAATATAAATTCTTTTTTGTTATATTAAGCAAACGAAATAAGCGTATTTCCGAACATGACATCCAACAAATGACTTGAATATTCATCATTTCTGTGACAAATTGGTCATTTGTGGTTATCAGAAAAAAAAATAATGAATCCTTAAAAGTTTCATGAAAAATATTTCATAAAGAATAACAAAAGACATAAGTCAAATTAACGAACAACCACACATACCCAAATACAAATTAACATCAATAATACAATATGACATTTTTGTCTGCAAAAGTTTGAAATGAAAAGAAAAATATTTTCAAAATTGGCATTTCCTGTTTTAAGGACAGCATATCTCTAAAGGAAAAAAGTTCCCTTTGGTTTTTGTTGTGATATGTAAATATGTAACTAGATATGTTGACATGTATCTCGTTTGTTTGTTTATTTACTTCATACGATGATCAAGTTAGCTTACCTACCTCACTAAATTTCATCCTTGCATTTTTTGTTTAAACTTGTTATTTGGAAATCATATCCCTTTTATTATTCGTATTTGTTTCTCCCCAGTTTTGTCTGTTATTTGCATAAAAGTCACGTACCACAAGGGACTTCAAAACACACACATGCATACATACTCATGTATAGTCACATCCTTTATACCTTCAGTTGATGTGTTGGGGATGAGGAGCATATTCTTTTAAATAACTTCATTTATAATCTTAAATTTCGTGACAATTTATGTAATATGTTTTCGTGTGAGTGTATGAGTGTGAGCCTGTGCATGTTGATGTTAGTAAACGAGTGTGTGATTAAATGAAACTATGTGTTAAGTATGTGTACATGTGTTAGTGTGTGTTTTGTTTATAAGAATATTAAATGTCAATAAATTAAATTCTGTCATGGAAAAGAGAAGATATATGAAATTTGAATTTAAGCTAAACATGAAAGTTTTGCAAACAAAGTGTTTTTTATATTCAGACGTGTTTATCTCGATATCAAAGATTTTAAATGGAAGTTCATTATTTTGTGTGATTTATGTTTCACAAAAAATATAAAAATATAATGAATATTATAAAAATGAAACGGAGAGCATGATCAGAAAAAATATTTTTTAAAAATCCACGGCTCATATAAGTCCTCAGAAAAAATATATATTTAACCAGTGAGCGGAGCATATGATACCCTACACAACTTTCACAAAAATCTAACTTTCTATGGTACTAAATTCTGAGCTTGGGCAATATTTCGCTGTATTTGCACCCTCTTGACCGACAAGAGGTAAACCAATATTACTAATATTCAGTACAGCCCTTGTAATTACTTGTCCAGATTCCCTTCACCGTGGCTTGTGTTGTGATGTTCGGCTTTCAATTGTGCGTATAGATCGACTCAGGAAAAAACACAAAAAATTATGTTTTCGGTCCACATCATACTATTATTATTATCTGATCATCATCGACAATTATAGGCTGTGTCCTTGACAAAAATGGATCCTCATTGACAATTTCAAAGCGATCAGCGCTATATTTATGATATTATTAATTATCATACTATATATGAATACGTAAGCACCTGTGTTGGCGTGATACCGATGAAGGGGAGAAAAACCAATAAAGAGAATGAAAATAAAACAAGTTTGGTATTAGAATATATTTTCAAACTTTATTTGGTAAGTTAATGAGTTTCGAAAAGAAACAAAACTTTACCTTAATGCGTGCGTGATCGATAGAAAGCGAGAGATGTTTATTCAACGAGAGTTAGAAAGCAAGTTAGTCGCGGTGAGCAAATGTAGCATAAACAAGGTCGAGATCACATCGACGACCGTAGCACTGGAAAGTCCTCTCTGTATCCGAACTGAGCGAATGTGACTTCTAGGAGAGAGCGTAGGAAAGAGAGAATACTCTCTCCTACAATCCGAACCAGGCGAATGTGACTCCTAGAAGAAGTGCAGAGAAGATTCCCCCATTGACTCAAATGAGTGGCCAATTAATGTGAATAAAAATTGGTATGCTACGGAAGGGGTGAACAATATATCGAACATATACATTGTCGTAAACAATGTATCGAACCTAAACAACCTGTAAATATTTAAGGGGACCCCCACCATTCTCGGGGTTAAAAATTTTGTTGATATAATTCGAATCTACACTAATTAATAAATGTCCCTACAAAATTTCAAGTGAAAATCTCAAGAACTCTTGAAGATATAGCCGATTTATTGTGTCAGCATAAGGTGACGGGTGAAGGGCTTCTCAAACTTGAAACGCGTTTTTCTCTAAACATTTTTTTGTGAATGGCGGGATTTCAAATTTTTACACGATAACTCAAAAACTAATAACCTTATTTTTTAACTTGGTTTTTGGTAAAAAAATCGATTTTCCACAAATATTTCAAATTATTACTCAATTTGTTACTCTTTCTAACACCGTTGGAATTTTCGGATTCCGATGTTCCAGTGAGGAGTTATCATGCCCGCCATCAAAAATAAGGACTTTTCTTTAATTACAAAAAACAACAACAAAACAATAACAAAAATTTTTGTAAATTATTTTTCTTCTATTTTAAATCTTCAATTATATATGTGCAAAGTTACAAAAACCTTAACAAGCATTGGTATTGATTTACCAGCCCATTGAAAATCTTGAAAAATTAAAATCGATAAGGGGGGGTTCCCTTAAGTGTATCTTCCACGTCCGAGTATATACGACAATATAATTGGTATCAATTTAAAGGTCAACCACTCCTCTTGGATATAGTACCAACTTCTCGGGCCTACGTCCATCAGGAGTAAATATATACGGTATAAAATACACTTTTTGTCATTTTTCACACAAAAGTCAGGGTCCATTTGAACCGTTAAAGATTGACCGATTTTTATCAAAACAAGCATGCTTTTTCCTTCTCCATGTAAAAATTCGCGGTGTTTGGTGTTTGGTCATAATTGCGACCAGAAAATCACACAAAAATAAAGTTTTTGGTCCATTTCATCCCCTTAATATTAACCGATTTTTGCCGAAAACAATAGGGGTCTTCATTGGCCAGAACCCATCCTACATTCAAAATTTCATAAAAATTGGTCCATAACTGTGGTCTGTATCGTGTTTACAAATTATAATGGACAGACGAACGGACGGACACTAATGCCAAAATCGACTCAGCTAGTCGAGATGTGATGATCGGTATACTTAAAGGTGGGTCTAGGGCCAATATTTCGCGGCGTTACAAACTCATGGGGCTGCACAAAGCTATAATACCCTGACAACATAGTTGTGTGGTTTATAAAAACCCACGCCCACGAAAAAATATATTTAAAAATCCACGCCTCATATAAGCGCACAGAAAAAATATTCTTAAAAATCTACTTTTTTGTTTTTGCAAAATAGCCAGGCTTAATCCCAGTTTGTTGTTTTTATAAAAAACAACTATTTGCCATGGAAGTACATTTTTGCTTATAACTTTGGTTTGGATTGGCCACTGATTACCAAAATTTCAGTGAATTTAAAATTTGTTGGGATATTCTAAAAAAGCTATTAATAGCTTCTTTACAAAAAACCTTGCTAAACCCAGTCTCTTGTGACAAAAGTATTCTTTAAAAATACAGGCCTCATATAAACCCTCAGGCCTCATAAAAATATTCTTTAAAAATCTACGATTTAAAAATATTCTTCAAAAATCAAAGTCTTACTTACGATCTCAAAAAAATATTCTTTAAAAATCGCGTCTCTCAAAAAAAGTTTTTTGCAAAATCCACGACCCTTACAATACCTCAGAAAAATATTCTTTGAAAAAAAAAACTCACGTTTTGAAAAAAAAATGATCCTAAAACTTCGTGCCTCTGC
This sequence comes from Musca vetustissima, assembly GCF_032173495.1. NCBI lineage: Eukaryota > Metazoa > Arthropoda > Insecta > Diptera > Muscidae > Musca > Musca vetustissima. Next base: position 87,339 of record NW_026874909.1, read on the forward strand.
TCTGTGTCTCACTCTACTTTTTTCCTTTGATACCTATGTACACCCAATCAATTTCCCTCCGTTTTGTAAACGGATTACTTTTCTTAAATTCTCTACATGTTAGATTTCGACTTGTTTTGACCATTTCTCATTTTTTTTTTTTCGGGATACATCATGTGACAATCTAAAAAACACACACAATTGGAGAAAAACATTGAATGTCAGTGACATTCAATTCTTTGTACAAAATGGGATATTCCAAAAAACAGAAAAAAAACTCCCAACCGACCATCCACTTCAAGGAAATGGAGTGTGGGAAGCACCAACAAAAAATACGAATGTCTACAGCATCCCATATTCGCGCTGACTTTTGTAATTGAGTGTAAAAACCCATGGAGAGGAAACTATCGGGGGTGGCAGGATGCACAATTTTTCATTTGGTTTAAAACAGAGTTATGTCATGCTTTTATTAAAACTCATGACAGTCGACATGACAGTAGCGTTGCTACTCGTATCTTTTTTTAATACTCGGCCTTTTTTCAAAATACATGCCATATTCGAGACAGAGTTTTTAGAGGATAATAGTGGGGGAGACTCGAAGAATTTAAAAATAAAGTCGAATATATATATACATATTCGATATGCAGATTTCTTTAAAAATCTCATATAAGGCGCTAGAAAAATATATTTAAAGATCCACATCTCATATGGGGCCTTCGAAAAATATTTTTAAAGATCCACGTCCCATATAAGGTCTTAGAAAATTATTTTTAAAGATCCATATCTCATATTAGGCATTAGAAAAATATGTTTTGAAAATACACGACTTATATCAGGCCTTCGAAAAATATGTTTATAAATCCACGCCTCAAGACCTCAAAAATATTCTTTAAAATTACACGCCTAAGAAGGCTTCGGAAAAATATTTTTTTAAAATTCTTCGCCTGATAAGGCGAAAATTATTCTTTAAATTCACGCTATATATTAACCATCAGAAAAATATATTATATTTAACCAGTAAGGAAAGTAGTAAAGTCGGACTGGGCCGATTATATGATACACTTCACCACTTTGGGTATATTCTACATATCGACGCCTACGAACCATAGTATGCTAAGTCAACTTAGCATGTTTTAAAGTTCTTTACGTTTTTAGATACTACGGTCCTTAATTTAAATTAACTGACATTTTGGTAATCATCGGCCAATCCAAACCGAAGGTATAAGCAAAAATGTACTTTCCATACTTTGAAAGCTTCTACTGAAAAACTCACTTTTCAGACTTAGCATACTATGGTTCGGAGGCGTCGATATGTATAATAACAGACGACGCGTTTTTGTTATATATCTATATCTGAACCGATTTCAGGAAATCTTGCCAGAGACTAATTTATATTACTTCAGTGCGTTGTGTCAATCGGCCTAGATATGGATCTTTTCACAAAGCTTAGCAACATCATTCTAGCCTTAATTCGGTACGCTGTGACAAATTATAAATCGAATGATTTTCAGAGACTTTGGTGCACCAAATACCTAAAATCGGATGCAAATATATACGGGAGCTTTATCTAAATCTGAACCGATTTTCACGAAATTTTGACCACATCAATCTAGCCTTAATTCAGTACGCTATGTCAAAATTCGTGCAAATGAAAAGATTTCCATGGACTTTGGTGCACCAATTACTTAAAATCGGGCGAAACTATATATGGGAGCTATATCTAAATCTGCACCGATTTTAATGAAACTTAGCGCACATTATTATAGACGCAATTTAGTACGCTATGCCAAATTTCATGAAAATCTAAAGATATAGACCCTATATATCTTTCGATTTTCACGAAATTGGTACACCGATTACCTTAAATCGGAAAAAAATATATATGGGAGCTATATCTAAATTTGAACCGATTTTCACCAAACTTTGCACACATAATTCTAGACTTAATTTAGTACGCTATGCCAAATTTCGTGCAAATCGAAAGATATATAGGGACTTTGGTACACAATTTATCTTAAATCGGACGAAGATATATATGGGAGCTATATCTAAATCTGAACAGATTTTCACAAAATTTGGCAGACATCATTCAAGACTTTATTAATTACGTTGTGCCAAATTTCGTGCAAATCGAAAGATATATAGGGACTTTGGTGCACAATTTACTTTAAATCGGAAGAAGATATATATGGGAGCTATATCTAAATCTGAACCGATTTTCACGAAACTTGGCAGACATCATTGAAGACCTTATTCACTACGCTGTGACAAATTTCGTGCAAATCGAAAGATATATGGGGTCTTTGGTACACAATATACCTTAAATCGGACGAAAATATATATAGGAGCAATATCTAAATCTGAACCGATTTTTCCTTGGGCCAAACACAAACAATTGTGTTCATCCAATTCGGATCATAAATGCGACCTGTACTTTGTTTACCATTTAATATGGACAGACGGACGGACAAGCATAAACGTACTCTGAAAGTGATTCTATGGATATTCTCAAAAGGAACCATGGGTCTATCTCGTTTTTTTTTTTTTTTTTTTTTTTTTTGCCTGTTACAAACATATGTACAAAGACATAATACCCTGTACCACAGTGTGGTGAAGGCTATAAATATGTCCTGGGCACCAGTTAGAAATCATAAATTCAGCAACTTTGTTCCACAAAAAACTGAATTTGAACAAATGGTGAATACTCGTAAAGACTTCCTCTTTCATTTGGTACCCTTACTTTGTTCGAGGTTTCTACACAGAGGCTTCCAGAGCAAATTTGGTGTCCTGACCACTTTGTTCTACAAAAAACTGAATTTGAATAAGTGGTGCATATTCAAACACTCGTAAAAATTTCCTCTTTCATTTGGTACCCTTACTTTGTTCGATGTTTCTATACGGAGGCTTTCAAGCAAATTTGGTGTCCTGACCACCAGTTGGAAATCAGAGATTCAGCAACTTTGTTCTACAAAAAAACTGAATTTGAACGAATAGTGAATACACGTAAAGACATCCTCTTTCATTTGGTAACCTTGTCTCAGATAAAGCCTCAGAAAAATATTCTTTAAAAATCCAAGGCCCTAAAAACTTTTTGAATGTCCACGTCTCAAGTTTTTTTTTTATTTTAAAAATAATAGTTAGCCCACCTAATAAACACTACACGCTACATTTTCTCCTCTCATTTGCATCCAAATCCAGATCTCTACATGTGTCAGGTTATAGCAGATACATGGCTAAATTAAAAACAAACAGTCTGCTGACTCTTCTGTATCGTTTTTTTCTCTGAAAAAAAAAATCAGAAAAAACTGCTACAATGATTAGACAAACATTTTTATGAACTTTGTTTAATAGCAACATATACATTTCATTTCCAAATAAATCTGTAATGAATGTTGTTGAGTTTCATAAAACACAAAATTATTTTTAATTAAATATTAAATTTCAAAGAAATTTATTAACAAAAATCAAAATTTAAAAAACAAAACATATAATATAAAAATTACATAAAAAATTAAAAAACAAATAAATATTAAAAAAAAATAAAATTAAAAAAGACAAGGTTTCAACATGAGATAGCAGAGCAAGGTTTCGATCCTCGGACCTCTGGGTTATGGGCCCAGCACGCTTCCACTGCGCCACTCTGCTTCGTATTTGGCAGAGTGTCAAACACACGACATGAAGTAAACGGCCAAACACACACACACGCTAGTTACCAACAATATTCCCAACAACAACAGCAGCAACCCAGTCAATGAATCACACTTCACTTGGATTTGTATTATGGCATTTAGGGGTGGGGTTGAAAAGATGTTGTTGTTGGCGTTTTGTTTAATATTTGTTGTTTTGGCTTATCTGTTGATTGAAGACACAACGACACATTGTGTGTGTGAGATAAATTGTTTAGTATTATTTTACAGATACTTTGGAATATAAGAAGTGATTTGTGAATCAACTTAAGGAAGGAATACAACTTTTTTAAATCTAGATCATAATATCTTCTGAAGAGAGACTTTTAAAATTTGAAAAAAAATATTCAAATCATTAAAGAACAGGCCTAGAACAATACCATTTTGAATATCGGATACAGATGAAGTAGGCCTCATAAAACCTTCCTCAACATTACACTCCTCGAATCAGACGCTTATAAGACTTCAGGAAAATAGCCTTAAAAAAAGTAGCTTAACAACAAAGAGATACATTTCAAAAAAAAATGTAATGAATGTTGTTGAGTTTTACAAAGCAAATTGTTTTTAATTAAATATAAAATTTCAAGTAGTACAAAAATAATGAATAACAAAAATCAATTTTAAAACACAAGACAATTCATATAGATATTAAAAACAAAAAAAAGTAATAAAGAAAAATAAAATTAAAAATAAATGACAAGGTTTCAACATGAGATAGCAGAGCAAGGTTTCGATCCTCGGACCTCTGGGTTATGGGCCCAGCACGCTTCCACTGCGCCACTCTGCTTCGTGCTTAGCAGAGTGTTACAAACACTACATGACCTCCAATTAACCTTAGATTCTTTTAAAATCCACGCCTCAAAAACAAAAAAAAAGAAATCAAGGCCTCAGAAAAATATTCTTTAAAAATCGTCTGGAAGATATTTTTTTTAAATCGACGCCTTCTATAAGCAGTCCGATTTATAAAAATATTTTTCTGATGGCCTCTATGAGTCGTGGAATTTGTTTTCTGAAAAAAATTAAAGATATTTTTAAGCCAATTTAGTGGCAGCCTCGGACCTCTGGGTTATGGGCCCAGCACGCTTCCACTGCGCCACTCTGCTTGGTGCTTAGCAGAGTGTTACATACACTACATGACCTCCAATTATACCTTAGAAAAATATTCTTTTAAAATCCAAGCCTAAAAAAAGGCCTCTGAAAAATATTCTTTAAAAATCGTCTGGAACTTATTATTTTTTAAATCGACGCCTTCTATTGGCACTCAGATTTTTAAAAATATTTTTCTGATGGGCCTCTATGAGTCGTGGAATTTGTTTTCTGAAAAAAAAAGATATTTTTAACCCTTTTTTTGAAGTGATTATTTATACTCTTTCGAGTCTAGCTTGACTTTGGTACACCGTTTACATTAAATCAGACGAAAATATATATGGGAGCTATATCTAAATCTGGACCGATTTTCAGGAAACTTAACACACATCATTTTAGACCTAATTCATTACACTATGCCAAATTTCGTGGAAATCGAAAGATATATAGGGACTTTGGTGAACCAATTACATTAAATCGGTCGACCATATATATGGGAGCTATACCTAAATCTGAACCGATTTTACACACATCATTCTTGACTCAGTACGATATGCTAAATTTCGTGCAAATCAGAAGATATATAGGGACTTTGGTACATCATTTACATGAAATCGGACGAAAATATATATGGGAGCTATATCTAAAACTGAACCGATTTTTCCCAATTTCAATAGGTTTCGTCCTTGGGCCGAATAAACTAGCTGTGCCAAATTTCATCCAATTCGGATCATATATGCTACCTCTACTTTGTTTACAATTTAACATGGACAGACAGACGGACGGACATGCATAAATCGACTTAGTAAGTGATTCTATGCATATTCTCAAAAGGAACCATGTGTCTATCTCGTTTTCTTTTGCCTGTTACAAACACCACAGTGTGGTGAAGGGTATAAAAAGGGCTCAGAAAAATATTCTTTATAAATCGTCTGGATTTTTTTTTTTAAATCGACGCCTTCTATAAGCGCTCAGATGTTTTCTGAAAAAAATTATATTTTTAAAAAATCCACGTCTCATATAGAATCCACGCCTTTTATTTATAAGCCCTCAGAAAAATATTCTTTAAGAATCCACGCCTTTTATTTATTAGCCCTCAGAAAACTATTCTTTAAGAATCCACGCCTTTTATTTATTAGCCCTCAGAAAACTATTCTTTAAGAATCCACGCCTTTTATTAGCCCTCAGAAAACTATTCTTTAAGAATCCATGCCTTTTATTAGCCCTCAGAAAAATATTCTTTAAGAATCCACGCCTTTTATTTATTAGCCCTCAGAAAACTATTCTTTAAGAATCCACGCCTTTTATTAGCCCTCAGAAAACTATTCTTTAAGAATCCATGCCTTTTATTAGCCCTCAGAAAAATATTCTTTAAGAATCCACGCCTTTTATTTATAAGCCCTCAGAAAAATATTCTTTAAGAATCCACGCCTTTTATTTATTAGCCCTCAGAAAACTATTCTTTAAGAATCCACGCCTTTTATTAGCCCTCAGAAAACTATTCTTTAAGAATCCATGCCTTTTATTAGCCCTCAGAAAAATATTCTTTAAGAATCCACGCCTTTTATTAGACCTCAGAAAAATATTTTTTTTAAAAATCCACGCCTTTTGTAATGCCTCAGAAAAACATTCTATAAAAGGCCACGTCTCATATAGACGCCCTCAGAAACATATTTTTAAAATATCCATGCCTCATAGAGGCCCTCAGAAAATGTTTTTTTTTTAATCCACGCCCTATAGAGTCGAGAATATTTCCGTATATCCAAATTTTTTTAAAATGAATAATACACTTTAATATTCATGAATTTCCATTAATTTGTTGCTGCCTAAAATTATTACCATAAAAATCATAATGAAATAAAAAACAGAGCAACAGCAATTTAGTGGCAGCCACACAAATTCTAAGCAAAAAAAAAAAACAGCAACAGCATCGCCCACAACCTGCCATAATAACGAAGCCATAACAATGGAAGAACCAACCACAGCAACAAAAACAGCCACAACGACGACAATAACGACAACGACGAGGAATTATAATCAAAACTTTTTTTGTTGACATTAACTTTTCGACGCCACTAACAAAAGAAAAAGCCTAACAACTTTGGTGTTTAACAGCGGGACCGAGCGAGCGAACAACTGGCCGACCGTTCCATTTAGATGCAATGGTGGTTCCATCCAGACCTGACAACCAACCGCTGTTATGTCAGGCTAGAAGGAAATAATTCGTATTGCGTTCAGCTCATTTTTCGCATGATATGACAAGTTTTGGAATGTTGTTCCAGCTGCTGCTTATTGTTGTTGTTACAATTGTAGTCCTTGTTTGTTTAACGGCCATGATTAAAACAAACAAAATACCAAAGGATATATTTTTTTGTTGCCGATTCGAGGTTTTTTGTTGGTTGGTGATATAAAAAGGAAGCAGCCAACACCATTTAGCAGTTAAAAAAAGTTGTTTTGAAGACCATCGCCTAAAAACACTAAAAGTTTTTTTTTAATGACAAAAGAATGAAGTTATTTTTTTAGGACGTGGTTAGTTGACGGGTATGCCGTTACTGAGTAGCGATAATGGAAGTAGGTAGGTAGGTACGGAGCTACCGGCAGCCTATTGTTAAACAAATTATGACCGGGAACAATAGACAGTTTTTTTCGCTCTCGCCACAAAAGGTTCCTTCGAAGTAAATGTTGGAAGGTCCTTTAGGTATGTGTGTGTTGTCAGCAAAAAAACTTTTTTAGGTTAGGCCAAGAAGGCAAATAAATGATAATGTTGACGATAATGGTTATAATATAATGAATACCTAACTTAGTTTTTTGGGGGGACGCCGAAATTTATGACATAATGGAAACAAATGGTAGGTCATGGTTTGGGGTTCACGAGGTTAGATGGCATCATTAGTGGGGTCAAAAATACAAATTTAGCACAAATTTTGTAAAGGCCTTAACAAGGCGTGGATGGTTTAAAGAATATTTTTTCAAGGCCTATCATAAGGCGTGAATTTTTTAAAGAATATTTTTTCAAGGCCTATCATAAGGCGTGGATTTTTTAAAGAATATTTTTTGAGAGCTCTCCTATCAAGGCGTGTATTTTTTAAATAATATATTTTGAGAGCTCTCCTATCAAGGCGTGGATTTTTTAAAGAATATTTTTTGAGAGCTCTCCTATCAAGGCGTGGATTTTTTAAAGAATATTTTTTGAGAGCTCTCCTATCAAGGCGTGGATTTTTTAAAGAATATTTTTTCAAGGCCTATCATAAGGCGTGGATTTTTTAAAGAATATTCTTTCAAGGCCTATCATAAGGCGTGGATTTTTTAAAGAATATTTTTTCAAGGCCTATCATAAGGCGTGGATTTTTTAAAGAATATTTTTTCAAGGCCTATCATAAGGCGTGGATTTTTTAAAGAATATTTTTTCAAGGCCTATCATAAGGCGTGGATTTTTTAAAGAATATTTTTTCAAGGCCTATCATAAGGCGTGGATTTTTAAAGAATATATTTAAGGCCTTCTTCAAGGCGTGGATTCTTAAAGAATATTTTTAAGGCCTACTTTAAGGCGTGGATTCTTAAGGAATATTTTTAAGGCCTAATTTAAGGCGTGGATTCTTAAAGAATATTTTTAAGGCCTACTTTAAGCCGTGGATTCTTAAAGAATATTTTTAAGGCCTACTTTAAGCCGTGGATTCTTAAAGAATATTTTTAAGGTCTACTTTAAGGCGTGGATTCTTAAAGAATATTTTAAAGGTCTATTTTAAGGCGTGGATTCTTAATGAATATTTTAAGGCCTACTTTAAGGCGTGGATTCTTAATGAATATTTTAAGGCCTACTTTAAGGCGTGGATTCCGAAAAAATATTTTTAAGGCCTACTTTAAGGCATTGATTTTTAAAGAATATTTTTTCAAGGCCTGCTTTAAGGCATGGATTTTTAAAGAATATTTTTTCAAGGCCTATCATAAGGCGTGTATTTTTTAAAGAATATTTTTTCAAGGCCTATCATAAGGCGTGTATTTTTTAAATAATATTTTTTCAAGGCCTATCATAAGGCGTGGATTTTTAAAGAATATTTTTTCAACGCCTATCATAAGGCGTGGATTTTTTAAAGAATATTTTTTCAAGGCCTACTTTAAGGCGTGTATTCTTAAAGAATATTTTTTCAAGGCCTATCATAAGGCGTGGATTTTTTAAAGAATATTTTTTCAAGGCCTACTTTAAGGCGTGTATTCTTAAAGAATATTTTTTCAAGGCCTACTTTAAGGCGTGTATTCTTAAAGAATATTTTTAAGGCATGTTTCAAGGCGTGGATTCTTAAAGAATATTTTTTCAAGGCCTACGATAAGGCGTGGATTCTTAAAGAATATTTTTTCAAGGCCTACGATAAGGCGTGGATTCTTAAAGAATATTTTTTCAAGGCCTACGATAAGGCGTGGATTCTTAAAGAATATTTTTTCAAGGCCTACTTTAAAGCGTGGATTCTTAAAGAATATTTTTTCAAGGCATACTTTAAGGCGTGGATTCTTAAAGAATATTTTTCAAGGTCTACTTTAAGGTGTGGATTCTTGAAGAATATTTTTTCAAGGCCTACTTGAAGGTGTGGATTCTTGAATAATATTTTTTCAAGGCCTACTTTAAGGTGTGGATTCTTGAAGAATATTTTTTCAAGGCCTACTTGAAGGTGTGGATTCTTGAAGAATATCTTTTCAAGGCCTACTTTAAGGTGTGGATTTTTAAAGAATATTTTTCGATCTAAAACTACCAAATAAACCCACGCGAACATTTTAATAAATTCAAGTCATTTCAAATCGCATTAAATGATTATATTGTCAAAACAATTGTCAAGGATGTAATTAGAAAAAAACTCGAAACAAAACAATAATCATATTACACAAAGCTGAAACTAACAACAAACTTGAGTCACAAAAACTTTTCACAGAGGCAAGTCGTAGCACTAGAGAAATATTTTTTGAAACATTTTTATGAACAAAAATAATGGCAAAAACAAAAAAGGTACGTTCGTTGTGAGACAATAAGGCAGACAGTTTTCTACTTGTTGTCAGTTATGAAAAAAATACAAAAAGGATGAACTTTGTACTCTTACTGTGGTAATTCGAAATGACAGCGCAAATATGGCAATGCCTGGAGAGATGTAGCAAGTTGTTGTTGTTGTACACATTTTGTCATAAAGTTTAAAAATTTGTCATATATTTTTTTTCTTTGGAGGTTTGAAAATTTAAAGAACCTGCAAATTTTAAATTTATTACAACAATGGTGTACTATTTACGACCATGCATCTGAAATCTGCCAGAGACGTTTCTTAGAATTTAAACAATTCTCGTTCTAAGGTCCATGAGGAGAATTTGCATCAGGATGCCAAAATTTATGAAACGGATTTTCAGATAATAAAACCGAGTTTTTTACCGGCTTTCTGAATCCCATACCTATGTTTATAATTTTTTAATTTGTTCCCTTCCTTTTGAACCATCATATTTCTCCAAGAATTCACCAAACCACATTACATAAAACATCTCAACATTTTATGTGTCTTAAAGTCTTCTTCTTCGAGCAATAGAACAAAAATAAACGAAGTGTAAATGCGTCACACAAAGTAGTACTGAAAAGTATCATTAAATTATGTTATGTTGCTGGCTGCTGCGTAGCTGACTGCCTGGCAGCGTTACAAATGCCATAAACGCTTTACACATTATGAATTTTTATGATATTCCTCCGCATACAACTCACACACAAAAAGTTATTCTATTTGATTTTATGCTAACATTTCTTCTCTTCACACTTCTTATTCGCACTTTCTCTTTCTTCTCTTATCGTTACAGGTCATTGAAGAACGTATCGTACACATTCCGACAGTACCCGCCCAGCCAGAACCCTTCTACCAGCCAACGGGTAAAGAATTGAAACCGAATCCGGTGGGTGAGGAGAATGGCATTGTTGTATTCAATTACAATCCCATAAGTGCGGTAAATTATGTAAGTTGATTCATGTTCATTCATGTACCATTTTATTATATGATATTTATTGTCAGTGCTTGTTGTTGTTATTATTATGGTCGTTATTGCCATTGTTGTTGCTGTTGCACATAATTAGTAGAAAGTAATGGGCACATTTGTAACAAAAGTCCCATGCACGCCCACCCAACTAACTAAGAACTAACATAAAGATGACTAAAAGAGAAAAAGGTCAAAGGGTCAATTAGGAATACAATTTGCATAAAGCATTATATTTTTTTCAAGGACTACCAAAATAGGCGTGGATTTTTTAAAGAATATTTTTTCAAGGTCTAACAAAATAGGCGTGGATTTTTTAAAGAATATTTTTTCAAGGTCTAACAAAATAGGCGTGGATTTTTTAAAGAATATTTTTTCAAGGTCTAACAAAATAGGCGTGGATTTTTTAAAGAATATTTTTTCAAGGTCTAACAAAATAGGCGTGGATTTTTTAAAGAATATTTTTTCAAGGTCTAACAAAATAGGCGTGGGTTTTTTAAAGAATATTTTTTCAAGGTCTAACAAAATAGGCGTGGATTTTTTAAAGAATATTTTTTCAAGGTCTAACAAAATAGGCGTGGATTTTTTAAAGAATATTTTTTCAAGGTCTAACAAAATAGGCGTGGATTTTTTAATGTATATTTTTTCAAGGACTACCAAAATAGGCGTGGATTTTTTAAAGAATATTTTTTCAAGGACTACCAATATAGGCGTGGATTTTTTAAAGAATATTTTTTCAAGGACTACCAAAATAGGCGTGGATTTTTTAAAGAATATTTTTTCAAGGACTACCAATATAGGCGTGGATTTTTTAAAGAATATTTTTTCAAGGACTACCAATATAGGCGTGGATTTTTTTTAAAGGAATTTTTTAAAGAATATTTTTTCAAGGACTACCAATATAGGCGTGGATTTTTTAAAGAATATTTTTTCAAGGACAATATACGTGGATTTTTTAAAGAATATTTTTTCAAATATAGGCGTGGATTTTTTAAAGAATATTTTTTCAAGGACTACCAATATAGGCGTGGATTTTTTAAAGAATATTTTTTCAAGGACTACCAATATAGGCGTGGATTTTTTAAAGAATATTTTTTCAAGGACTACCAAGATAGGCGTGGATTTTTTAAAGAATATTTTTTCAAGGACTACCAATATAGGCGTGGATTTTTTAAAGAATATTTTTTCAAGGACTACCAATATAGGCGTGGATTTTTTAAAGAATATTTTTTCAAGGACTACCAATATAGGCGTGGATTTTTTAAAGAATATTTTTTCAAGGACTACCAATATAGGCGTGGATTTTTTAAAGAATATTTTTTCAAGGACTACCAATATAGGCGTGGATTTTTTAAAGAATATTTTTTCAAGGACTACCAATATAGGCGTGGATTTTTTAAAGAATATTTTTTCAAGGACTACCAATATAGGCGTGGATTTTTTAAAGAATATTTTTTCAAGGACTACCAATATAGGCGTGGATTTTTTAAAGAATATTTTTTCAAGGACTACCAATATAGGCGTGGATTTTTTAAAGAATATTTTTTCAAGGACTACCAATATAGGCGTGGATTTTTTAAAGAATATTTTTTCAAGGACTACCAATATAGGCGTGGATTTTTTAAAGAATATTTTTTCAAGGACTACCAATATAGGCGTGGATTTTTTAAAGAATATTTTTTCAAGGACTACCAATATAGGCGTGGATTTTTTAAAGAATATTTTTTCAAGGACTACCAATATAGGCGTGGATTTTTTAAAGAATATTTTTTCAAGGACTACCAATATAGGCGTGGATTTTTTAAAGAATATTTTTTCAAGGACTACCAATATAGGCGTGGATTTTTTAAAGAATATTTTTTCAAGGACTACCAATATAGGCGTGGATTTTTTAAAGAATATTTTTTCAAGGACTACCAATATAGGCGTGGATTTTTTAAAGAATATTTTTTCAAGGACTACCAATATAGGCGTGGATTTTTTAAAGAATATTTTTTCAAGGACTACCAATATAGGCGTGGATTTTTTAAAGAATATTTTTTCAAGGACTACCAATATAGGCGTGGATTTTTTAAAGAATATTTTTTCAAGGACTACCAATATAGGCGTGGATTTTTTAAAGAATATTTTTTCAAGGACTACCAATATAGGCGTGGATTTTTTAAAGAATATTTTTTCAAGGACTACCAATATAGGCGTGGATTTTTTAAAGAATATTTTTTCAAGGACTACCAATATAGGCGTGGATTTTTTAAAGAATATTTTTTCAAGGACTACCAATATAGGCGTGGATTTTTTAAAGAATATTTTTTCAAGGACTACCAATATAGGCGTGGATTTTTTAAAGAATATTTTTTCAAGGACTACCAATATAGGCGTGGATTTTTTAAAGAATATTTTTTCAAGGACTACCAATATAGGCGTGGATTTTTTAAAGAATATTTTTTCAAGGACTACCAATATAGGCGTGGATTTTTTAAAGAATATTTTTTCAAGGACTACCAATATAGGCGTGGATTTTTTAAAGAATATTTTTTCAAGGACTACCAATATAGGCGTGGATTTTTTAAAGAATATTTTTTCAAGGACTACCAATATAGGCGTGGATTTTTTAAAGAATATTTTTTCAAGGACTACCAATATAGGCGTGGATTTTTTAAAGAATATTTTTTCAAGGACTACCAATATAGGCGTGGATTTTTTAAAGAATATTTTTTCAAGGACTACCAATATAGGCGTGGATTTTTTAAAAGGATTTTTCAAAAGCCTTAGCCGTGGATTTAAAAAAATTTCAAGTACCAATATAGGCGTGGATTTTTTAAAGAATATTTTTTCAAGGACTACCAATATAGGCGTGGATTTTTTAAAGAATATTTTTTCAAGGACTACCAATATAGGCGTGGATTTTTTAAAGAATATTTTTTCAAGGACTACCAATATAGGCGTGGATTTTTTAAAGAATATTTTTTCAAGGACTACCAATATAGGCGTGGATTTTTTAAAGAATATTTTTTCAAGGACTACCAATATAGGCGTGGATTTTTTAAAGAATATTTTTTCAAGGACTACCAATATAGGCGTGGATTTTTTAAAGAATATTTTTTCAAGGACTACCAATATAGGCGTGGATTTTTTAAAGAATATTTTTTCAAGGACTACCAATATAGGCGTGGATTTTTTAAAGAATATTTTTTCAAGGACTACCAATATAGGCGTGGATTTTTTAAAGAATATTTTTTCAAGGACTACCAATATAGGCGTGGATTTTTTAAAGAATATTTTTTCAAGGACTACCAATATAGGCGTGGATTTTTTAAAGAATATTTTTTCAAGGACTACCAATATAGGCGTGGATTTTTTAAAGAATATTTTTTCAAGGACTACCAATATAGGCGTGGATTTTTTAAAGAATATTTTTTCAAGGACTACCAATATAGGCGTGGATTTTTTAAAGAATATTTTTTCAAGGACTACCAATATAGGCGTGGATTTTTTAAAGAATATTTTTTCAAGGACTACCAATATAGGCGTGGATTTTTTAAAGAATATTTTTTCAAGGTATTGGTACTACCGAAGTAGGCGTGGATTTTTTAAAGAATATTTTTTCAAGGACTACCACAACAGGCGTGGATTTTTTAAAGAATATTTTTTCAAGGACTACCACAACAGGCGTGGATTTTTTAAAGAATATTTTTTCAAGGACTACCAAAATAGGCATGGATTTTTGTAAGAATATTTTTTCAAGGACTACCAAAATAGGCATGGATTTTTTTAAGAATATTTTTTCAAGGTATTGGTACTACCGAAGTAGGCGTGGATTTTTTAAAGAATATTTTTTCAAGGACTACCAAAATAGGCATGGATTTTTTTAAGAATATTTTTTCAAGGTATTGGTACTACCGAAGTAGGCGTGGATTTTTTAAAGAATATTTTTTCAAGGACTACCAAAATAGGCATGGATTTTTTTAAGAATATTTTTTCAAGGACTACCAAAAATAGGCATGGATTTTTTTAAGAATATTTTTTCAAGGACTACCAAAATAGGCGTGGATTTTTTAAAGAATATTTTTTCAAGGACTACCAAAATAGGCATGGATTTTTTTAAGAATATTTTTTCAAGGACTACCAAAAATAGGCATGGATTTTTTTAAGAATATTTTTTCAAGGACTACCAAAATAGGCGTGGATTTTTTAAAGAATATTTTTTCTACTTATATGTAGAACATCTATAGAGGGTATTTTGTGAATAGACGGCTAATGACGGGTCTTCTATCATTATAGCTAACAGGATTCCTCATTCGCACAACATTAAAAATAAGTATGAGAATAGCGTTTCAAACATTCCCAGAAATTCCCAGTTGAATAATTTTCCACGCATCCCATATCCATGAATATTAAAAAAAGTAAACACATTAGAGGCGCACTCACTATGTACATTAGCTTATTTGTTGTTGTTGCTAACGTTGTTGCAATTGAATGTGTTTTTTTTTTTTTTTGTAACTAACGCAGGAAAAAATAGAAATGCATTAAAGCAAACAATAGCGTATAGCAAATAGACCCAAAAAACACGCCTGTAAAACGTTTCTAAAAAGCAAATAAACGAAAAAAAACGTAGAGGAAAACAAACATGAATAGAAAAAACTAAAAGAATAAACATCAAATAGCAACTGTGCCGGCGATTTTGAAACGGAAATTCACACGTTTTTCTAAAAATATAACAGAGAGAAAAAAAAAATGATTTGAAAAAAAGAAAAAAAAAATACACAAACCTTAAACTTGCAAAAAAAAAAAAACACACACACACATATGCACACCAAAAACCCCGAACATCTGTCGACATCAATGACAACACAGCTCGCACTCTGAGTGACAGACACGGTGCTGACTGGCTGGGATATAGAAAAAAAGACTACACATACATAGGTGTTTTTCTATACAACGAACCGATTGAGGTTATTAGGAAGTTATTGAAAAGTTAAAATTTAGATAACTGACTACTTATATATGCATGAACGAAGGTGTTTAATATATGGGATATAATAGAAAGTGGACCTTTGTTAATAATCTGCAGGAGAAAATGTGATGTAGTTTTATACCCTATATATAGGTATACCAGGTCCTTATCAGTTTTGGGGAAATAGTTTCAGGGTCTAGGTCACAGATAAAAACTCCTGTTTTACATTTTACCGAACTTCATGTGTTCTATCGGTATTGGATTAGGCGCTAGTTTCCGCGCAGTATTATTTAGCTCTCGTTTGTCATCATGAATAGAATTCTAGTTCTGGACCGCCAATGGCAGGTTCCCACATATCCCTATACATAGACAAGAGTAATTCCTTTTTTCAGGAATTCAAAAGTTCAGAAAATAGTAAGGAAAACTTCCGGACTTGTATAGATAGAAGTTGTACAATAGGTAATCTGCAGTTGGAAGATTCCCTACAGTTCTCCTTTAGTTGGAAGCCATTCTAAAGAAGGAATTAAAAAGATTTCCTATAGATAAAATAACTTTAAGATGTCCTCTATAATAAAGAAACCTCCTAAACTAGAAGATTTCTACGATTAGAAGACCTTCTGAAGTTCCTTTGTAGTAAAAATATGCTTAATATTAGTTTGGGGAAAAATAAATTCATTAGACCGGTCGTCGAAAATTGCGATAAAATCGGATAAACAGAAAAAATAGGAGCGATCGAATTTCCATCTGCGAAGCCTTGGCCGAAACGGAATGAGATAGACCCATTTCTTAAACGAATGGTGACTGGAGATGAGAAATGGATCACATACGATAACCCTGTGCGAATACGATCGTGGTCAAATAGCGGTGAAGTACCTCAAACGATGGCCAAACCAAGACTAACGGCCAAGACATTCTGCTATGCATTTGGTGGGACTAGAAGGGGTTATTTATTATGAGTTGTCTCCATATGGCCAAATGCTAAATTTCTGATCTCTACTGCCAACAACTGGACCGTTTGAAGATAGCAATTGACCAGAAACGGCCAGAACTGGCCAACAGGAGAGGTACAGTGTACCACCAGGACAACGCTAGGCCAGACACATCTACAATGACTCGCTAGAGACTTCGTTAGCTTGGTTGGGAAGTTTTAATGCCTCTGCCATACAGTCCGGACTTTGCTCCAAGCGGTTATCATCTTTTTCTTGCCTTGCAAAATTTGTGAAAATCGACTACTAGTTTTTTTTTTGTTTTCGTGTTGTTAGAAGACCCTCTGAAGTTCCTTTATGGCAATAAAATGTGTTATATTTTGTAGAGCTTTTTAAGATGTAAAAAACTTACAGAGGTCTTCTGACGGTTTTCTAGCGTTAGAAGACCTCCTTAGTAGGGTTTTTGAAGGTATGTAATATTTAAAGTTGTCTCTGTAGTAAGCAATGAATACATTAAATTTGTGCATATCTAGAAAAGCTCCAAGAGGTCTATGGGTGATAGTTCTCCAAAAAGTCTTTTATAGTCAGTCATATTTAGAGGTCTAGGGCAATTAGAACATATTCCAGACCTATACTATAATAAGAAATATTTGAAAAGAACATAAGGCCTTGGTCACTTAGAAGTTAGAAGATCCACTACACTTGTGGAGAACACGTGTACCGACCGGATCTGGTACTACAATTACTATACCGCTGGATGTAGGTTGCTATTAATTAGACAATTTATTTATGGTAATCTTATTTTATTGTCTTTAGGTTAAGTAAAAAAAAATATAATAATAATATGGACGAGAAAGAGGCACAATGACTACATATAGAAAAATATGTATTATAAAAATAGTCCTCATTGGATAAAATGTCCTGCAAAAGCCACATCATCTCCATACGGAATTTTTCACCCCCAGACCATGAGCTCGATTTTGTGGCACAGTGTCATTACAAATTCATCTGGAGGCCTTCTATAAGCTTCGAAGAGTCTTTTACCATTCGATCATCACACTTCAGTAGTTTGGAAATGTGACTAAAAACTTCAAAATATCCTAAATATAACCGTTTATTCAAGAGCTCTATCGGGAATTTTAGACAGATGGGCATGGTTAAATCGACACCATTTGATTTCTACCAATAATGCCAGTGGGTTAACAATATGTCGAGTCCATTTTTCGATGACAAGTCGATAAATATGAAACGAAGATAACACCAGCTCTCACACTTCTGGATGAAGTTAGGTTGCCCTTGTTCCGACTTCGACACTGAACAAAATTATGCCTATTTGAACCATTCTACAGAAAAAATAGAAATTTAGAAAATACGTTTATCTCACTGTGCGAGATGTAAAATTCGTATTGGGAATCAAAAACGATGGCGATTATATGAAAACCTCAGAAGGAAAAATTCGCCATGGGTCAAAGTTCGGAGATATGGCAAGCGTTTTTTGCTTGCGACCCTAATGTGACCTTAAAGATAAAGCCTCATATCTTAATTGGTAGTATGTATCTAACAAGTAAAAAAAACGTCAGTCGCTTTTGCCCACAGATATATACCCTCAGACTATGGTTTGCGTAGGTCTTCGGAGTTACACACAGGTTTTATTATTCGTTTTATATAAGGTATGTGTTTTTATCAAAGAGATTTCGGATTTATAGTAGATCTAATCGGTTCTTCACTTCAAAAAAAATTACAAGTTTATATAATATTGACCCATATTTGGGGAGGTATCAGAAGGGGTGGACTAAAGGGTCCCATCTTCGTACTTGATCTATACTTGTGTAAAGTTTGGTTCAAATTGGACATTCCTTTTGCCTGATATTCGATTTAAAAATATTGAAAATGTTGACCCTTCATGGGGGAAGTACCAGAGGAGAGGGCAGACGGATCCGAACTTCGAACTTGATCTAAGCTTGGTAAAGATAATACGTTCTACAAAGTTTGGTTAATATTGGAGGTAACAGAAGGGGTTGGAGTACACCAGAAGGAAACGTCCTATCATCGAACTTAATCTAAGCTTGATAAAGATAATAGGTTGTGCAAAGTTTGGTAGTCTGCTCACATATCTTATAACATTAATTTATAGGAAAATGTTGACTATTTTGTGGGGAAGGTACCAGAAGGAGTGGACCGATATTCCCCTTCTCCGAAGTTGAGCTAAGTTTAGTAGAAATATTACTGATGTCGGTTACTACCTTCGAGAGTTATCGTGCGCACCAGAGCCGGCCAGAGAGATAGACAGACGGACGGACATTTGTAAATCGACTCCAAATTGTCAGAAACGGAGTTGGTTCAAAGAAACATGGGGTCTTAAATCAATATTTCGATGAGGCTGATTTTTTCCGTATCAAAGTGTATATGCCCTAATTAGCCATAAGGCTGAGGATATAAACATGTGTCTAAAAATAAATATCGAGTAAAAAATAACCGGTTTTATAAATTTTTGAATCGGTTATTCAGATAATAAAACCGGTTTCAATACCTCATATGTATATTATTAGAAAGCTAATAAACACAAACGTTGTAAATTTATTGAACCGGACTATTCCCGGTTTTATTATCTGAATATCCGGTTAAAAAAATTACAAAACCGGTTATTTTTCCCTCGAAATTTATTATTATTATTTTTTTTTTTTTTTTTTTTTGCTTATTTGGCAGAACAATATATTTTTTTAGAAAATAATTCAGAGGAATCTGGCAGGTCAACATAATAAGCAAAGTCTACTGAATTTATTGGAATACCTACACATAGGGTTTTAGTGGCATGAATCGGGTCAAATTAAGAATAGATCAATAAAGCGTTAAAATATCAACTTCTCGTTTTAGAGGACCTCACCTAAAATCTTAAGAGCAACATTTTTGTAGAATATTGCGAGGATGAAAATTCACACCTTGTGATAATTAGTGACCGGTTCAATAAATTAAGGACGAAAAGAGCATAAAAGCAATAGAAGGAAAAAATATTCTACAAAAAAATTGTCATTCGATTTTACTGTAGAAATGTCTTCTCAAAAAATACATACAATAGATATAAATGAAGGTATGAAGCTATTTCTTCAAGTATAATAGGGTCGCTAGCAAAAAAAAAAAAATATATATATATATATATATATCACACCGAACTTTGACATATTGCGCTTTTTTCCTTCTGTGGTTTTCATATACTCATGTCCAATAGAAATTTTCCACCCCTAGACCATGACCTTGATGTTGTCGCACAGTTTTATAGATGAATGAGTAATATTTTATACCGAGGTTTCGTTTGAGATCTACTCTGCAAAAAATTGCTTATAATAAACACTATTCCGTATGCAATTTCTAACCAATTTTCCCATACTAACACTCTTGTTAATATTGTTAATGGTTCTTTACTTTCTCCGCTCGGTTTGCGGTGTTTAACCCTTTCGCCCAAAAGTTTTGTTCTCATGCCTGCCAAATTCCTTCGATAGAAAATAACCTCTAACCTTATCAATAACTTTCCACCATTTAGGATAAATCTGCTGCTACCCAATCATCAAATAAAAATCAAAATAATTATGATGATTCAAGTGATTCGGATGTGTCGTCCTGCGAATCACAAGGTTCAACACCAGATCTCAAGTCGCCCAAACGTTTAGATAAAAATAAACATTTGATAACTAAGCTGCTAACCACGCTGGAGCAAAGATCCTCCAGCAACTCCAATGAGGAAGAAGAGGAGGAAGAAGATGACGATGAAGACGAAGATAGTGATAATGAACGTGATAATGATGAAGATGGTGGCGATAAGTCGAACACCTGGGCCGATGAAAATCCTGTAACACAAGAAGAAATCGAAGATATATGGGCGGATAAATCACCAGAATATCGGGCAGCGACACCCACCTATATACGTAAACAATTTGGCAAGGATGTTATTGCGCAAAAATATGGCAAGGTTGGAAGTAAAAGTGGAAAAATGAAACGACAAACTACCCAACCCATAGCAATTGAGGAAGATTTAATGGCGGGGTTACAAGTAGATTTTAGTAGGACCACACTTGATGATGATGACGACGAGGAATCCGATAATCCCTCAAAATTCCCATCCCATGAATATGCCCAAATAAAAGCAAATCCCATCTTTAATCCTGATATGTCCTTGAATTTAAATGAATTGGCAAGAAGGCAGTGTGAAAATCAAATCAATCCCCACAACAACAAATCAGAAAACAAAATTAAAAGTGGCGGGAAATCACCCAGTAATTGGCTTTCAAAATCCTCAAAACGTCAACAACAACAGAGTGCAAATATTGAAATTCCCAAACCCACAACTATCTGTTACTCCTCTTCGAGTAGTTGTTCTCCTCAGAGTAGAGAAAATAGTGTTAGTCCCCAGATTTACGATAATAATTCACAACAACAAATCACCTGCTGTTCTGATGCACCCTGTAGTTGTAGTTATACCAATTTGAATTCACAATTAAATCAAAATCTAAATTTTAACAAACCTCAAGAAGAAGAAGAAGAAAATCAATTCAATACTGAGAAAATTTTCCATAATTCAAAATCATCTAAATCTCTTCATTCATATTTACCACAGTTTAGCCGTTCAGCAGTGGGTGGTTCAAAATTCCTAACGAACTGTCATCCCTATAATCCGGAGGAATATGATGGCCTGGAATTTGAATCCCGTTTCGAATCGGGTAATCTGGCCAAAGCTGTACAAATTACACCAGCCTATTATGAGCTGTATTTGCGTCCGGATTTGTATACGAGCCGTTCGAGGCAGTGGTTTTATTTTCGGGTGCGTAAAACCAAACGGAATATGTTGTACAGGTAAGTGCAGATATTTACATACATATTTATATACTAAAAATAATTCAGCTACTCCGAATTAAAAAAAAAAACAAATGTTTATATAAATCCATAAAATAAAAAAAAAATATTTCAATTCCTAAATGAAGCCACGAATTGCAAAAGAATCCCAAAAATTCCCTTTAATAAAAATTTTGTATTTAATATTTTGAATTTCTTTCTCCCTCCCCCTTCTTATTGCAGATTTTCCATTGTCAATTTAATTAAATCGGATAGTTTGTACAATGATGGCATGCGTCCGCTTATGTACTCCACCCATAATGCCAAAACACGGAATGAAGGTTGGGTGCGTTGCGGTGACAACATCTGTTACTATCGCAATGACGACGAGTAAGTTCGAAACCAAAAACAAAACAACAAAAAATAAAACCAAATAATTAAACACAAAAATTGTATGCATATATGAGACATTCCATGTAGGGAAAAACTAAGAAAACCATGCTGAGGAAAACAAAAATTATTCAGAAAGTATTTCGATATCGCTTTTTATCCGATTTATTAAAATTGGAAATGAAGAAAAACTGGAGAATATAAACTCCTATGGGAGGCATCAACTTCAGCACCAACGTATGTCAGGACCGCTATATGGCAATTTTCTTCGAAGATGTATTTTAAAGTAAGTAGGTGCGAACATTTGGTCCTAGAAACCTTAAAACGATGCCCAACTTAGAACAATTTTTGGTGGTATTTTACGCTTTGCGAACCCCTAGGAGATATGACACCCATTGACAAGTTTTGAAAAATTTCTATAAATCGGAAGTTAAAAATTACAGCCACTTCGCTTGGAAAATGCGACTGTTATGAAGACGTTCCCATTTTGTATCCAGGAAAACCCAGCTTAAAATATTCGAAGCCTGTACAAAACTCATTCTGCTTTATCTGCTATTCGAAAACAAATTGCTCAAGATCATATGCAGAATATTCCGATTCATCACCATCAACGAACCTAACGAACCAGGAACGCATACAAAAACAGATTAAACGTAGGGAATGTAGGTGCAATGCCCATAGCATACCCAGGAATTGATGTGTATATGTTTGGGGCATACAATTATTACTTTCGGGAGTATTACTTTTATCATACCTTAAAATATGATATAACTCGACCACTGTGTGTTCCTCGCTCTTATTACTAATTCACTTTTTTCGATCGAAAAGGTGTTTCATATTCTATACATTTTCTCAAAGCTGGATCAAGTTCGGAGATGGAATATATAAAAATAAATAAATAAAAATCGTATTTTATATGAATATGGTTCAGAAAGTGTTGTCAATGTCGCGATTTCTGCATTTTATGAATACAATTCATAAAACTTTAAATAGTGGTTTAGTGGCGTAAAAATCCAACTTTGGAGTGTGTGCACAACCCGGCACAACGTTTTTCAATGGTACATATAATCTTTGTCTTTTTAATTTTTCTTTTTTTTATATCATAATAATTTGGAAAATACATATGCGAATTTTATAACACCAATGCTGAGGTCTGTAAGAGTGTCTGAAATAAAGAAGCAATGGAATGCAAAACTAGTCACAATCGAGTCAGTGGAAAGTCAGCGGTTGATAGCAACAGAAACAGTGGTGAAATAATCCGTGTGCAGTAAGGGGAGAGGAGCAAAGTGATAAACAAAACACACACACAACCGAGCATTGGGAGGAATCCATATACTTTTGTCAAAACACAGAGAAAGAAAGGAAACATGAGCGCGAAATAGTGGTAAGGTAGAGCGAAGTAGGAAAATAGTTGTGATATTAGGTTGGGGAAAAATCTATTATTTTTATATGAAGTATATAGGACTTTATTTAACATGCTACGGAGTGTCCGATATGCACCGTTTTGTTGTATGATTTGTTGCCATTTTAAAGGTAACTTCAAAATGCCTATCCCATAGAAGTCCTGCTCTTTATTTGCAAAAAACTATAGTAGTGGATTTACACAATCCTAACTAGATACCAATTTGTTATTATGTCTTTGTGCATATGTTTGTAACAGGCAAAAGGAAACGAGATAGACACATGGTTCCTTTTGAGAATATGCATAGAATTACTTTCTAAGTCGATTTATGCATGTCCGTCCGTCTGTCCATGTTAAATTGTAAACAAAGTACAGGTCGCATTTTTGATTCGAATTAGATGAAATTTGGCACAGCTGATTTATTTGGCCCAAGGTCGAACCCTATTGATGTTGGGAAAAATCGGTTCAGTTTTAGATATAGCACCAAAGTCTCTATATATCCTTCGATTTGCACGAAATTTAGCATAGCGTACTGGATTGAGTCTAAAAAGACGTGTGTTAAATTTCGGGCAAAAGGAATCGAGGTATCTACGCATGTCTGTCTGTCCGTCCGTCCAAGTATTTTTGTGAACAAAGTACAGGTCGCATTTATAATCTGGTTTGGATGAAATTTGGTACAGTTCACTTATTTGGCGCAAGGACGAAATTGGGAAAATCGGTTCAAATTTAGTTATAGCTCCCATATATATTTTCATCCGATTTTATGTAATCGGTGCACCAAAGTCGCTAATATCGTTGGTTTTGCATGACATTTGGCATAGCCTAGAGTTCAGATTTCGATATAGTTATCACATATGCATATCGACGCCTCCGAACCATAGTATGCTAAGTCTGAATAGTGAGTTTTTCAGTAGAAGCTCTCAAAGTATAGAAGTTTCATATATCTTACGGGCCATGCTAAGTACATTTTTGCTTATAACTTTTGTTTGAATTGGCCGATGATTACCAAAATTTCAGAGAATATAAATTAAGGACCGTAGTATCTAAAAAGATAAAGAACTTTAAAACATGCTAATTCGACTTAGCATACTATGGTTCGGACACGTCGATATATATTCGTCCGATTTTACATAAATGGTCCACCAAACTCCTAATGTTTGTCCGATTAACACGAAATTTTGCACAACATATCAAATTGAGACTAAAATGACGTTATTGCGTTTTATTGAAATTGGTGCCGATGCATGGATTTCGAACGGGTGTCTGATTGAAATTAAATTTTTAACAGTGCCGTACCGAATAACGTGTATCAGTTTTGCTATAAATCGTTTTCCATAAATTTGCCCCATGGTACGAAGACGACTATAAAACTGCCCGAATGAAACTTAATTTATCATAGTTTGGAGAAAGACATGAGTATGTTCTTTCGAGGGAACATTGACATGCAATTGTAAAGATGCATATGTAAAATATACCCAAAGTGGTGAAGGGTATCATATACCTTTCGGCCCAGTCCGACTTTACTACTTTCCTTACTGGTTTCTCCTGGAAGAAATATTTCTGTGCACAAAGTTTGGATCGGTTAATGCCTTTGGAAGTTATTGTGCGCACCTGTCTGTCAGACGGTCGAACGTTTGTAAATCGAATTTAACCGAGGCAAGGATGATGATATAAAAATGTATTTTGACAAATTAGGCCTTGACTATTTTCACTTTTACATACAATTTATATTGGAAGTAGAATCTTCTGTCGGAATCTATATATATATTGCATGAATTTTTAGTGGGTACATTTCCATTGAAGAAAATCTCTATACACAAATTAAAACCACGAGTTAAAACTTAAGGTGCAATCAAGAAAGAATCTTAATCGGATTATTAATTATCTTTTCTGAAATAGCGGGAATTTTTTATGGAACTACGCTCTATCGAGTCCACCTTTTTCAGAAACTATCGATTTATTCCCGGAACTTTTGAAATAATAACGATAATTTTTTTTGTTAAGGATTATTCGTACTAACTTACAGTAAGTTTTTTTTTTTTTTTTTTGGTCCACACTTTGGACCAGGAACCCGATTTTTGGGGAAAATGGACAATAACAAGTTAGAATTGTCAGACCCTACTTCTTGATATCATATGTTAATATTAAATATTAAACACTCCTTGAAAGTTTCCAAAATAGCAGTAAGGATGTATTACTATTCAACATATTTTCCTATCAATTTGAACGAGTAAAACGATCTTGACATGTGTGTCCGTCCGTCCGTCCATTATAATTTGTAAACACGATACAGGCCACAGTTATGGACCAATCTTCACGAAATTTTGCATGTAGCATGTTTTTGTAAAAGATCGGTTAATATTTAGGGGATGAAATGGACCAAATACTTAATTTTTGTCGGTATTTCTGGTCGCTCCAGAGGCCGTAATTATGGCCCGAACATCGCGAAATTTTACATGGAGATGGGGGTCGGGCCAAAGAATAAGCATGGAGGTTTTGATTAAGATCGGTCAATATTTAGCGAGTCAAATGGACCCTGACTTTTGTGTGACATATTAGAAAATTTTTATTCTGGGGGGTATGTATTTACTCCTGAAGGATATAGACCCGAGGAGTTGATAGTATATCCAAGAGGAGTGGTTGGCAGCGTGAACGTTGTGCCACTAAAGTATCAATTTTGATACTTTTTTTCGGTCTTGCCACTCCTGTGCCACTTTTCTATTTTGATACCAAATGTGCCACTTTTTGAAATTTTGTGCAACTTCTTTCCCAAATGAAGGTAGCATTAATTATCCGAATAGGTTGCATTTTAGTACGTCTCATTTGTTTAGCCTATCCAAATTGTTGAGAATCGGTTAAGATATAGGTATAGCTCCCGTATACAAGATGGTGCGCCTAAGACCCGACTTTTTCCCCAATTGAGGCGAAATTTTCCATTGGGCATCGAATAGAATCTACAATGACTTTTGATTGGATACAGGCTTTGGATTTGTTATCGAATAGAATCTGCAATGACTTTTCATTGGATATAGGCTTGGAATTTGTTAAAATCTGTTACATTCAAGCCTAATGCGCTGCTATGGTGGGTTTCCATGATAGCTCAGTTTGGGAACATTTGTTTGTCAGGGGGAATTCTCAATACTTGCCACCATCAACCCTAGGGAATACACAAATTGAAAAACTGGATCATATCACAAACAAATGTTCCCAAACTGAGCTAGCATGGAACCTCACCATAGCGCCGCATTAGGCTTGAATGTAACAAATCGTCGCAAATATTGAAATATTTGAACATAAGCCTTAGCTTTTGACCGATTTTAAAATTTGTAAGTACCGTCCATATATAATTTCATCAGATTCCATGTTAATATGTAGCAAAATAGTGTGCCACCTTTTCAAAAGTTTTGTGCCACTTTTTTTCAAAAATGATACTTTCTGTGATACTTTTCGAAAAATTTCAGCGGTCACGCTGATACCAAATATAGTGATGTATCTACTCAGATGTGGGAGTTACACTCAAATATTTACAGGTGCTTACGTATTCAGATATCATTTAGTAACCCATTACCACATTAGAGGGCGAAAATATCGCGCTGAATGCTTTGAAATTTTCCATGAAGTTCCAGTTGTGATCAAGGACAACGCCTACAATTTTCGGTGATGATCAGATTAAAGATTTGGGATAAAATGGACCGAAAATTTAAATTTGTGTGTGTGTGTTTCGAGTCGAATATAATCCGAACATCACAACACAACCCACCATGAAGGGAATCTGGACAAGTAATTAGAAGGGCTGTACTGAATATTCGAAAATGTAAGGAAGAGGTGCTGTTGACCTCTAATCGGAATAAACATCCGCAGAAAGTTAAAGTTCCGTGGTAGTTGTGTAGGGTATCGTATGGTCGGCCCCGTCCGACTATACTACTCCGCGTACTGGTTTAAAATCATTGCTGTTTTTTACATGGAATGTCTCAAATACTTTTTACAAACTTTTATGCACAACAGCACACTTTTATAATTGGGTTCACAACAGCTACATTTGACCTCTTTCTTTCCAAACAAAGAAATAACATTGGAACATATGAATTTCGCATGTAAATTAAAGTACTACACATTTGTTTACTTTAATTTACAAAAGAAACAAAAAAAGTTATTTAAATTAAAATTTAAAAAATGCCAACAAAATTCTGCACACAGAAAATAACTCCAAAAAAAGTAACATATATATTTCAAAAAAAGTATCTCTCACATAATTGCAACTGGTTGTGTTGTATTATAATGAGCTTTTTTTCTTATTATTCTTCTTTCTTTATCTCTAATTCTCTTTTTTATGTAACTTATACTTGGTCTCCATGTTTGTCACAAAATGTCTCTTAATTAATGTTACTATGATGTTCCCTCGTTCTTTCTTTTATGGTCGTCCTCTCTTTTTATAAACTAATTTCCATTTGTTTGTCATTGTCAACGCCTTTTGGCGTTGCTGTATTTGTGTATCATATTGTACTTGACTGTGTTTGTGTGCGTGCTCGTCGTGTTTTGTGTGTGTGTAATAAATGTCATGATATTTCTTTTTAGCAACCAAACCAGTGAAGAGGAAGAGGACAATTCTTCATACACGCTAACATTTAATATTGAATTTGAGCATGACAATGATACGGTGTACTTTGCCCACAGTTACCCATACACCTACAGTGATTTACAGGTAAGTAGGACAAAATACGAGATTTGCAATTAATCTACACAACGAGATTTGTTTATTTACTTAAAGTTGAGGGAGTGGTTTGCAGGCAAGGAAAATTAATTAATTTTGTTTTGTAATAGTGTGTGTGTGGGTACAAGGTGTATAGTTAGGAAAGGGAGAATTAATGAAGATGCCAGCAAAAAGATCCACTTACCTTAAGAAGTGATTCAATTTCCAGAGAAAATAAAATCTGAAAGAAAAAAATAATAGGAAAATTAATTGTTATTTGATATTATAGACAATTCGTAATACGAGAGCTACTACATTTATTTCTGGTCCAATAATGAACTTCTGAATGTTTATCATAAAATATGGTTTATTATTTTTTTTTTAAAGGACTATACGGCGGATTGCCCATTTATTCCAGGGTTTGACAGAAGTGTCAGTCGGTGTTGCCGACAGATTAATACTACGAAATACCTGTCTCCTGTCAAGAATAATTTTTTTATTGGCACTTCCTACTTCTCCAACTTTCTCGTTAATTATAGCACTTCTTCATCCTAAGGTTGTAACCATGAAAGAAAAATAATGTAGGATGTATGGAAAAAAGTCCGTCATTACAAGAAAAATCTGCTCTAAAAAGGGATGATCTGGTGTGATGTCAAATTTCCGAACCTTGACACGGTTGAATTTAATTCGTAGATGCAATTTCGCAACAATATTTGACATTAATACAACAATGAAATTTGTAAGCCACATTGCCAAAATACCTGACGAGCTGCTTAACCAACGGCGAAACCCGTCCCATAATGGTGGAAATGTATTATCTCTCTGGTTTTTCATTATAACATCGATCATGTAGCTCATCTTGAAAGAGAAATAAAGATATAATTTAAGACCGAAGTGAAGTCGCACTCTCCTAAAGAAAATGTTCTTTGTGACGTTAGAGACTGAGGGTACCAAAGGCATCATTCTTTAGGATAAGGGTCAAAAAGCCCAAGATGCTTGGTCACTTCCTCCGACATCAATATTCTTCGAACTACTGCTCTCTTTGCACGACAGGCATTGGTCACAATGGTAAACAACACAACTCATGGTGGTACGTCAAGACGTACAGCGTATATTTATACTAACAAATGACAAACATTAATAAAAAACGCTTCACGAGATCTTTCACAAATACAAACCTCAACATGAGGTTCCACATCAATAGAAGTTTTCCATAGATAGAAGACCGTTCATGATGACCCTTTGCAAAGTTCTCCTTTAAGGGGACCCCCCCATTCTCGGGGTCAAAATTTTTTTGATCTACTTCGAATCTACACTAATTCATGAATGTCCCTACAAAATTTCAAGTGAAAATCTCAAGAACCCTTGAAGATATAGCCGATTTATTGTGTCAGCATCAAGTGACGGCTAAAGGGCTTCTCAAACTTTAAACGCGTTTTTCACTTTTGCGAATGGCGGGCACGATAACTCAAAAACTAATAATCCAATCGGTTCCAAATTTTGACACGTTTCTCTGAGAGTGTATAGCTCTCGTATGAACTAGGATAAAACCAATCGGTGAAGAACTTCCTTATTTTTTAACTTAGTTTGTGGTAAAAAATAGGCGATTTTCCAAAAAAAAAAATTTCAAAGTTCCGCCATTTTGTTAATTGTTGTGTGAAGTCAATAATCCTAGTTCATACGAGAGCCAGACATGTACTCTTTCTAACACCGTTGGAATTTTCGGATTCCGACGTTCCAGTGAGGAGTTATCATGCCCGCCATCAAAAATAAGGACTTTTCTTTGATCACAAAAAACAACAACAAAACAACAACAAAAAAATTTTGTAAATTGTTTTTCTTCCTTTTTAAATCTACAAATATATATGTGCAAAGTTACAAACCTTAACAAACATCGGTATTCATTTACCAGCCCATTTAAAATCTTAAAAATAAAAAATCGAGAATGGGGGGGTTCCCTTAAAAAAAAAAGATGCTTCATGAAGTTTTTTTTTACACTGTAGTCCTTATTTGGTATCCACAGATGTAGAAGTCTGCTTTCAAAAGTCAGTGTTAGTTAGGAGACTCTTCATGACGTCTTTAAGAGATAAAAGATTGATTATGATATTCTGGATATTCTTTTCTGTAGACAGAAGGATGTGCGTGGGCTATTCTATAGATAGAAGACTCTTCATGATGTCTGTTGTTTGTAGAATAACCAGTGGTGAAGTTCTCATGATTCTCAATATCATTCCAGAGGTATAATAAAGAGAGAAGTATTTTGCAGATTTGTCTATATGACTTCAAAAAGCCAAATATATAGCCAAAAATAGTGATAAACGAGTCGAGCTTCTCGTACCCACTACCATAAAACAAAATATTAAAAATCGACAGGGGTCCATATGTAGAGGCTATGTCATAGAAGGCTTTACCCGAGGCCTTTTAGAAGCTTGAACAGGCCTTCCATAAAATAAGACATTTCATGAGGGTACTCCATAGGTAGAAGGAAGGTTTTTCAAATAGTTTACTCTGAAGACATATTCTTGCTTTCAACAGGTCTCCTATAGACGGCATACCTTCTTTTGGCAGAGTATCTTTAAATAGGTGTTGAATACACAGGAAACATTTCAAGATATCTATTATTTTATACACAGAATACATTTTAGCAGAAATTCTGGAAACAAAAAACCATTTAAGAGTTCCTCTATTGAGAAAAGGATGTATAAACTGTCTTCTAGAGACAAAAGCCCCTACAACAAGTCTTCAATATATTTTCTTATATAAAGATAGATTTGCTTCTGTTTCGCCAATCCCCATTGTATTGGTCACATATTTTGACTTTTCTGAACTAATTTTTGCCAATAATGTCCTAATTTTTTTGTTCAGTGTATGAAACTAAAAAGGAATGAAAGACAATTTTGAAAATATTTTTTATTTTCAAATATTTCTATTTTTATCATTGTGTGTGTGAGAGTTTTGACACACACCGACAGCCCATGGGACCTATTTTGGGCACTGCTGCTATAGATTGAAGACCCTTCAGGGTGGCTTCTATAGATGGGCGAACTTTGAAAAACCTTCATGAAGCATTTCAAAGATAGAAGGGCTCTTTTGGGGCATTTCACACGTGGAAGACCCTTTCATAGATATATTTAGATACTCTTATAAAAAAGTAGACCCTTCAAGATTTCTTATGTACAAAAGAAGATTCTTCCTATTTTTCCATAAAAAAAGGGTCCCTCATGAGCTCTTCTATAAAATATCTTAGTAAATATTTAAATAACTAGCTCTTTTATAAGAATTACCAAATGAATGAGGTCCTTTCTAATAGTTTTATAGCCAAAATACTCTTTGTGAGATCTTCTATATTTATGAAATTTTCTATAAATAGTAAACTGTACATGCGATCATCTTTAGAAAGGGGGATCCTATGAGGTTTTTTTTTGTAAATATAACACCCTTCAATAGGTATTCTATACAGAGCAACGCCTTAATAACCATGTCTATAATTTTTCTATAGATAGACTTAACTTCATTCGGTATTCGTTATTCTTCATGCGGCCTTCTTAAGAAGGAAGGCTTTGCATGAGGTCCATTATAACCTTATAATTTGATTGAAGATCCTTTATGAGGTTTCTATAGGTAGAAGATTCTAAATGTGATCATCTATAGATAGAGCATCAACTTGGAGACCTTCAAAGGGCAATTTTCATTGATGACTTATGGGAAGGCGGTCATCAATGAATATTGCTCTCTGTAGGCCTCCAACATGATGACCTATCTATAGAAGATCACATTTGTTACTTCCGAAGTATCAGTATTTTTAATAGAAAAATAACTTGGTTCGATTAAATTTCATTCCACCTATTTTCCTTCAAATAAATCAAAATAATTAAATTTTCACACAAGTTCAACGGATGTCAATAATACAAAATCCGCTTAATATTTATCCATACAGTTCGAACAACAAATATCCGCACACACACACACATAAATGACATTAATTAATTTTTCATTATTATCATTGTTATTTTCGATTATGAATTAAACAGTACAATAAATTGATTTTATTAATATTTATCGGACAGCGAAAACATGACCAAAGACAAACGAACGAACAACCAAACAAACAGCTGACAATGACATTTTTATTTGTATGTTGCGTTTTTTTATTAACCCGTACTTTTGTTGTTGTTATTATTCTTGTTGCAGGATTATTTAATGGAAATACAAAAGAATCCTGTGAAATCGAAATTTTGCAAATTAAGACTGCTGTGCCGGACATTGGCTGGTAATAATGTCTATTATCTGACTGTAACAACACCGGCGGTATCAGAGGAATTAATGAAGGTAAGTTGTGGGTGGGTGGGAGCGAACTCCATGGGAGTGGCGATTGGGAAATTATAATTAAATTGTTTTTATTGCATTAAATTGTATTGGTTGGAAGTGGAAATGAATATAGAAAGGATGAATGTGTTCTGTGGTTGGTAATCAATTAAAAATTAAATTTTAACAAATAGAGATAAAGGTATTATATTCCACAAAGAGAACATCATCGAAGACTCCTACAAATATACAATTTTTTAATGTGTATTTACTGGATAAAAAATAAGGAAAAGAGGGATTTCTGTATACAGAGCTCATTTAGAGAACTTCCATAGAGAGAAGGCTTTTGTGGATATTTGTGGTATTTTACAATCTGGTAAAAATATGGATAAACTTCGTCTGGTCGAATTTCTCATACATTCCATAATGATGTTGGCCTTCAAAGTACTAAAATCGGTCGGGGACTATATATGGAGACTATTTAAAAAAGAACAGACCTACATTGATAGGTATTTTATTTTCTCTGTTAACTTATAGATTTCTTGCTTAGACCATTAAAACACCATAAATGATGCGGTACCTTGAAATTTTTAAAAATTTCTAGAAATAAGTGTTTACCCTCTAAGGAGCGAAATATCAAAAGATGGTGGTTAAAATGAGGATAATATTTTCAAAACACCGAAAGGCTGCGCTACCATTTTACGAGGGTTATACTGAAATGTGGGCCGATATATCCCAAACATACCGTGTTGAAATTTTCACAGTATTCAAGAGA
Source organism: Musca vetustissima (assembly GCF_032173495.1). Classification (NCBI taxonomy): domain Eukaryota; kingdom Metazoa; phylum Arthropoda; class Insecta; order Diptera; family Muscidae; genus Musca; species Musca vetustissima. Next base: position 120,347 of record NW_026874909.1, read on the forward strand.
GTAAAAACATTTCAATAGGTCCTCTAAATATAAAATACCCTGCAACTGGTTTCTATAAATATAAAAATCATACAAAAGGCCTTGCAGTAAAATAATATGCTCCAACGGGTCTTCTTTTAACAAAGATATGTCGACATTTCGAATATAGGCAGAAGGCTTTTCATGGAATGTATTTGAAATGTGATCTTCCCTTTAAGAGGTATTCTATTGAGACAAAATCTTCTATGAATCGATAATCTTTCCATAGTTACTACATCGACAGAAGATCTTTAAAGTGGTCTACTATAGAAAAATAACCTTTGACCAGAAGTTCTAAAGGCGGAACACATTTTAACAGGTTCTCTATAGACAGAAGACCTTACAACAGATATTACAGAGGCAGAAAACCCTCCAACAGGTTTTTTATAGACAAATGATCTTAAAAATGGCCTCTAACTGCCCTTCGATAGACTGCAGATCTTTAAGTACGCCTTCTATAAATAGGTGATCTTTAAAGAGTTGAATCCTATAACGGAAGACCTTTCTCTTATAGGCATGCAAACATCTATGGACAAGAGACCTTTAAAGAGGTCTACTATGGGAAGAATACCTTTCACCAGAAGTTCTAAAGACCTTTCGAAACTACCTCTATAAAGAGCAAACCCTACAACAGGTCTTATATAGACAGATGTTTCTCCAACAGGTCTTCTATAGACAGATGATCCTCCAACAGGTCTTCTATAGACAAAAGATTTTAAACTGACCTTTCGATGGGCTGAAGAGAACTTTCAGGAGGCATTCTATTCAAAGGAGGTCTAACGAACTTCTTGAGATGAAAAATCTTGCAATAGGTTCCCTATAGATCTAAGACCTTTTAAGAAGTGTTCTATGGGTAGAATAGATTTCAAGAGGTGTTCTAAAGACAGAAGACCATTCAAGAGGACTTCTAGAGATGAAAGAACTATAAACTAGACCTCCATATATAAACTTCTCAAGTTAGCAGATTTTCCAGGTGAGTTCTCTGAAAATAGGTATTACTATTTTTAAGTAGGAGATATGGAATGGATCGAAGATATTTAATAGAGGTTCTATAGACCTTTCAAGAAGTCCTCTCAAAGGATTTTAAAACTGGCGTTTCGACGAACCTTCGATAAGCTGAAGAGAACTTCAGGGGGTCTTCTACGGATAGGAGATTTTTCTATTCAAAGAAGGTCTAACTGACTTCTTGACATGGAAAATCTTGCAATAGGCTCCCTTTAGATCGAAGACCTTTTAAGAGATGTTCTATGGACAGAATAGATTTCAAGAGGTATTCTATTTAATGGATTGAAAACATTTGAAACGGACCTTCTATAACCTTTAAACAAGTCCACTATGGGAAGAATACCACTCAACAGAAGTTCTAGAGACCTTTCAAGAAGTCCTTTCAAAGGATTTTAAAACTGGCGTTTCGACGGACCTTCGATAGGCTGAAGAGAACTTTCAGGAGGTGTTCTACGGATGGGAGATCTTTCAAGAGATATTCTATTAATAAGAGATCTAACGGACTTCTTGAGATGGAAATCTTTTAATATGTTATCTATAGATCGAAGACCTTTTAAGAGGTGTTCTATGGACAGAAGAAATTTCAAGAGGAGTTCTAAAGACAGGAGACCATTCAAGAGGACTTCTAGAGATAGAAAAACTTTAACTTGACCTCCATATATAAAACTTCTCACGTTAGCAGATTTTCAGGAGGAGTATTAGGTATTATTATTTTTAAGCAGGAGATCTTTTATGGATCGAAGATATTTAATAGGTGTCCTTCATAGAGAAAAGGACCTTTCAAATGGTCTTCCATTTGAAAGGACTCTTAAGGTCTCTTATAAATTGGAGACCTTTAGTTGTATCCTATTAATAGGAGATATTTCAAGAGGTCTGATGGACTTCTAGAGACGTTAATGGGAACTTTCAAATGGGATTGAAAACTTTCGAAACGGACCTTCTATAAAATGGAGACCTTAAGATGTATCCTATAAACAGGAGACATTTCAAGAGGCCTAATGGATTTCTAGAGACGTTAATGGGTCTTTAAAGGTATTCTTTGGTTAGGAAACTTACAAAGCGTATTGTATGTATTAAAAAACTTTCAAAATGGTATCTATAAATATAATAAATTTCAACAGGTCGCCCTAGGCAGGAGAACTTTTGATATGAGATTTTTCAAGTAGTATTCCATAAACAGAATACCTTTCAAATATACCATGCTATAAGAGATCTTCTGAAGATAGGAGACTATTCACGAGGCAAGACATCTCTCAATATAAACAGAAGACACTACAATGGATGTTATTCGGATAAAAATCTATTATAGACTTTTCTACCAGTATTCTATGGATATGAGTCCCTACAACAGGTCTTATATATAACTTTCAAAAAGGGGAAATCGAAATATTGGGGTTTCCACATTTCAAAAGAGCATTTGCGTTTATCAGATTTTTTCGGCCTTTTTCATTCAATTTACTCCCATTGCTTTAAATTATCTCCCAGATACCTCAGATGAACTCCTGTGTTTTGTTCCACATCATCAGCTTTTGTATACTCTCTTCAAATAAACTCATATTAAAAGACCATGTAATATCTTTGCATGTGGTTAACCGATGCAGGAGCATCATGTTTGCTTTTTTATTATCAAACAACTTCGAATTGTTTTCTGCATCGAATACAACAGAGAATTTACCCCATGTACCGCATAAAGGACTCCACACATATGGTTTAGTTACTCAGTATATGGCACAGAATGTACTAAGAATTTTCCGTACAAAGTCTGTGGCGTATGGGTATAGGCAAAAACTCTATGATGTTACGATTATTTCTTTGGATGTCCAATTAATGTGGCTAGGGGGTTTTTTGTAGTTCTGGTGTGGTAAATAGGAGGATAGTTCCTGAATCCAACAGTAAATTGCTGCATAATTTACAGGCAACTCATTAGAATATTGCCGTTTTATGTTTCTGTTTGGGTAACATAGTTCCATGCTTTTAGTTCATTTTTTCTATAGGGAGGAATTGGTAGGAACAGGTTACTATGATCTGTTTTCATTCTCTCGTACCAAAAACGACAAATAGTTTATGGACGAATACTCCTATTTTTTCATTAAAATGTATGGTTTAATTAGAGTGAAAGAAAAATTACAATACAGGCACATCGTGCTGCTGATGTTGCAGCTCAATAGCTAGGACGGACAACACCAAGGACAAACGTATGGAAATATGGCAAAGGCTTGTTGTTGCTGTTCGGGTATTGGGAAGAGGGGGAAGGTGTCAGCATCGTCATCTGCTGACATGCTTTTAATTAAACCCAATGAAGTGTTAACATTGGTTAGCACAAGGACAGAATAAATTTGAATGAACAGGAAAAAAGGATATAATCGAGGCCAAGAGAAACGAACAAAGGGAATGGAAAAGAGATAATAATTCAACAGCATTCACCAATGAATTATTTGGTAATATATAGACATATTTGATACCGAGATTTGGGAGGTACCACTATAGTTAAAAGTGGACCAAAATTCATAACATTAGGTAGGAGGAGCAGCAAATTCGGTTGAAAACGTTCGTATACTCCCCAAAATACCAAAAGTTGGGAACTACCGTCAGTAGGGAATATCGTCAAAAGTGAATCCATATAGATTATTTAAAGTAGGAGAATATTCTACCCAATTTGAATTTAAAATACAAAATTACAGTCAATTCGGTGGGAAACCTAGCCCATAATCTCTAATATACCGAAATGTTGGATCTACCGTTATATGGGGGCTATTCAAATTATATATAGCAAGCTCTATCTTGATTTCAACAGATAGACCGATGCTCATAAATCAAAGTAGAATTTATTTCTGATCAAGAATATATACTTCATCTTCATGGTGTCTGAGGTGAATACTTCGAGGTGTTGCAAACGGAATGGTATATTTCTTATGGTGGATTTTATAACAAATCGTCGATTTTTTATTGCCCAGGAGATGTTAGACTCAGTCCACGGCAACCCAGATCTTCGCCACAGATGCACGGATAAATGGAAGAATATTTTTGTTCGAAAACCACAGTGGAAACATTACGTGGGAAGAGATGAATACAAACTCCGAAATTTGTTATTTATTAATTTTATTTAGTAATCCTTGAAGTAATATTTTTAATAAAATATTTTTAAATTCTTGCGAATAGTTAGAAAAAATAATTTTAAACCAGTAAGGAAAGTGGTAAAGTCGGACGGGGCCGACTATATGATACCCTTCACCACTTTGGGTATATCTAACGATTGAATCCTAACAGACGTCAAATTTTTGAAGGACCAGAGACAAAATTATGTAAATTAATTTAAATCTTAACCGATTTCAACTAAACTTGCCACACAATATGTTATAGTAACTTCAGTACGTAGTGCAAAATTTTGTGCCGATTGGACCCACCTTGGTGAATCATTTATATCCAACTTCTAGGTTATTCTAACTCCAGAACGTTGTGCAAAATTTGTGTCAATTTTGTGTAAAATCGGACGACACCATTTACATTAAATCGGACGAAAATATATATGGGAGCTATATCTAAATCTCGACCGATTTTCACAAAACTTAGCACACATTATTATAGACTCAATTTAGTATACTATGCCAAATTTCGTACAAATCGAAAGATATTTAGGGACTTTAGCGCACCATTTATCTTAAATCGGACGAAACTATATATGGTAGCTATATCTAAATCTGAACCGATTTTCTCGAAACTTGGCACACATCATTCTGCACCTAATTTAGTACTCTATGCAAAATTTCATGCAAATCGACTGATATATAGGGACTTTGGCGCACCATTTACCTTAAATCGGGCGAAACTATATATGGGAGCTATATCTAAATCTGAACCGATTTTCTCGAAACTTGGCACACATCATTCTGTACCTAATACAGTACTCTGTGCCAAATTTCGTGCAAATCGAATTATATAGAGGGACTTTGGTGCCCCATTTACCTTAAATCGGACGAAAATATATATGGGAGCTATATCTAAATCTGAACCGATTTTTCCCAATTTCAATAGGGTTCGTCCTTGGGCCAAATAAGTGACTTGTACCAAATGTCATCCAAATCGGATCATAAATGCGACCTGTACTTTGTTTACAATTTAACATCTACAGACGGACGGACGGACATGCATAAATCGACTCAGAAAGTAATTCTATGCATATTCTCAAAAGGAACTATGTGTCTATCTCGTTTCCTTTTGCCTGTTACAAACATATGCACAAAGACATAATACCCTGTACCACAGTGTGATGAAGGGTATAAAAATCAACTCTTACTCAATACTGGAAATTAAAAAAAAAATCCACTCTTATATTTCGGACTTGAAAATAACAGCCTGTTTTTGTAAAATTCCAAACGAACGAATTCGAGTGACTTACGACCAAACTCCTTGGTTTTGAAAAATATGTCATTTATTTTTGTTTTGAATCAGAAAACCTTTATAAACATAAATAAAGGTTTGGTCGTAAGTCACTCGAATTCGTTCGTTTGGAATTTTACAAAAACAGGCTGTAAGTTCTTAAAAATCACGCCCATGAAAAATGTTAAAAAAACACTTCTATATTTATAACTTGAAAATTTTTCAACAATCCAGGCCTATATTTCGGACATGAAGATATATTTAAAAAAATAAATAAAAAATATTTTTAAAAAATCCACGCTTATATTTGGAACTTGAAAAAATACTTCTAAAAATTCCACGCCTATATTAGGAGCTTTAAAGGTATTTGAAAACCAGTGAGCGGAGCAGTATAGTCGGACGGGGCCGACCATACGATACCCTACACAACTTCCATGAAAATCTAACTTTCTGTGGTTCTATATTCTGAGATTGGTAATATTTCGCGATATTTGCTCACTTTTGACTGAACTCTAGGTCAGCAAATGTTACTAAAAATCAGTACAGATGTTCGGCTTTCGATTCGAAAAGTACAAATAATTAAGTTTTCGGTCCTCTTCATCCGAAAAATATTATCTGATCATCACCTAACATTTTAGGCGTTGTCCTTGACCATAACTGGAACCTCATGGAACATTTCAAAGCGATCAGCGCTATATGTCCGTGCTCCAGTATGGTAATAGGTTACTAAATAATATATGACGTCGTAAGCACCTGTAAATATTTAAGTGTAACTCCCGCATCCGAGTACCTACGACAATATAATTGGTATCAATTTAAAGGTCAACCACTCCTCATGGATATACTATCAACTTCTCGGGTCTATGTCCTTCAGTGGTAAATATATACGCTATAGAATACAAAATTTGTCATTTTTCACACAAAAGTTAGGGTCCATTTGACCCGCTAAATACTGACCGATCTTTATCAAAACAGGCATGCTTATTCTATGGCCCGATGCCCTTCTCTATGCAAAAATTCGCGGTGTTTGGGCCAAAATTGCGGCCTCTGGAGCGACCAGAAAAACCGACAAAAATAAAGTTTTTGGTCCATTTCATCCCCTTAATATTAATCGATCTTTTCCAAAAACAATAGGGGTCTTCATTGGCCAGAACCCATCCTACATGCAAAATTTCGTGAAGATTGGTCCATAACTGTGGCCTGTATCGTGTTTACAAATTATAATGGACAGACGGACGGACGGACGGACACACATTTCTAGATCGACTCAGATAGTCGAGATATGACGATCGGTATACTTAATGGTGGGTCTAGGACCAATATTTCGCGGCGTTACAAACTTTTGGGGCTGCACAAAGCTATAATACCCTGACAACATAGTTGTGTAGGGTATAAAAATCCGACTATATTGGGATTTTTAAAGATATCTCCTCCTTTTGAAATATGAAAAATATTTCTAAAAAAATTACGACTATATTTGTTTTCATATTTTTCGATTTATATTTCAAAATCGCAAAGTGTCTGTCCTATGTCCTCAATACTCTCAACAATTCTTCAACGTATTGAATTGACATTAGAAATGTTTGACGTGGACGTTAAACCGATCCGAAATCTTTGTCGTAAAATAGAAATGGTTTTGTTGCTTGTGTAGCACTTATCGGCTTTATTATCCCTCGATATCGTTGTCCAATCACCGTAACTCCTGATCCAACCTCATTTCGAGGTTGCAATTACGCGGTCGGACAAGAATCCTGGATATAAGAAAGACAACATCATTGGTTATTTGTTCTTTACTCACTAAGTCTTCTTATAAAAAATTCCTCGAACATTTTTGCGTACTTGGCCTAAAACCTAAAATATTAGAAATAGAAGTTTAACTTCCACCCGTCCCTAATTTGCCACAACTATATCTCTTTCCTCTGTGGGACATTTAATTCTCGTTAAGATTTCGAACACACAATCCTTACACCATTTCGTGACAAAAATTCCAAAAACAAATATTTTATTACGAAGGCGTTTAATTATTATTTAATTAGTCATTAGGGAAATTTAACTCCTGGCCCAACAAGATGTTGATTGCCTTGTTCAGCATCAATCGACAACACAAAACGTTTTAACTTTGCTGCTAGCATTCCAATAATTGCCACGACATAATTCCCTGTTGACCCTCAAAACCACCTCCTTCTCCTTCTAATTTCGAACAATCTTTTTGGTGTTAACAAACCAATAAATAGTTTGAAAAGCTGCTAAGTCATCTACTTCTTCGGGTTCGTACAACTAATGAATACAAAATGTTTGAATTCCTTGCTGTTCTTGTTGTAGTTGCTGCTGCTACTGTGTGGCTATGATCAAAAGTCAATTAGTCCTGGGTTTAAAGTTTTCATCGGAAAATTCATTTCGGTGGTTTCCTTTCAATTCTCTTTGACAAATTGAAAAATCTAGAAGTTGAATTAAAGCACGCCAAGAATTTTCCGTTTAAGTCATGTTGAGGAATTTTTCAGAGGAAATTCCACCAAATTTCTATTTTGGGGGGAGGGCAAAAACAAAAGTTTATGGCTTAACGATGTTATAGCACAAACTTAAAAGTCAAATCTCATGTGAATCTCATGACTGATGAAAGTTCGTTCTATAAGAATGAAAAGTTTTTCAGCAATGAAAAGGCAAAGAAGATTGAAAACAAAAGTTTTTCGTTTTTTGCATTCAACAGACAAATTTTGACATCTCTGATGGCGGCATCAACAATTGTTGTTGTTTTTGATTCACCGCTGAGAGAATGGCAACACATTCCATTCCTTCCTTTCAGTCAATGGTAATGAATGCATCCTTTTGTTATCATGACAGCGTATTTAACCTGCACGATTGGATGGATGGCTGGATGGATTGGTGTTGTGGAACACTTGTTGGCTTGTCCAGTTTTTTGTCTCAAGTTTTGAATTAATGATGAGTATTGTCGTGGGGGAAGAACGCCACATACATTACATAAAATCCTTGTGTGAATCATTATATATGTATATAAAAAACGATTCTTAAAAAAATCCACACCTTGTTTAGGCCTTGAATAAATATTCCTTAAAATTTCCACACCTTAAGGCCTTAAAAATATCCACTACCTAGTGGTAGTCCTTGAAAAAATCTTCTTTAAAAAATCCACGCCTTGTTGGATAGTCCTTGAACTATCCTTGTTGGATAGTGGTAGTCCTTGAAAAAATCTTATTTAAAAAATCCACGCCTTGTTGGATAGTCCTTGAACTATCCTTGTTGGATAGTGGTAGTCCTTGAAAAAATCTTATTTAAAAAATCCACGCCTTGTTGGATAGTCCTTGAACTATCCTTGTTGGATAGTGGTAGTCCTTGAAAAAATCTTATTTAAAAAATCCACGCCTTGTTGGATAGTCCTTGAACTATCCTTGTTGGATAGTGGTAGTCCTTGAAAAAATCTTATTTAAAAAATCCACGCCTTGTTGGATAGTCCTTGAACTATCCTTGTTGGATAGTGGTAATCCTTGAAAAAATCGTATTTAAAAAATCCACGCCTTGTTGGATAGTCTTTGAACTATCTTTGTTGGATCGTGGTAGTCCTTGAAAAAATCTTCTTTAAAAAATCCACGCCTTGTATGGATGGTCCTTGAACTATCCTTGTTGGATAGTGGTAATCCTTGAAAAAATCGTATTTAAAAAATCCACGCCTTGTTGGATAGTCTTTGAACTATCTTTGTTGGATCGTGGTAGTCCTTGAAAAAATCTTCTTTAAAAAATCCACGCCTTGTTGGATAGCCCTTGAAAAAATCTTCTTTAAAAAATCCACGCCTTGTTGGATAGTCCTTGAAAAAATCTTCTTGAAAAAATCCACTCCTTGTTGGATAGTCCTTGAAAAAATCTTGTTGAAAAAATCCACGGCTTGTTGGATAGTCCTTGAAAAAATCTTGTTAAAAAATCCACGCCTTGTTGGATAGTCCTTGAAAAAATCTTCTTTAAAAAATCCACGCCTTGTTGGATAGTCCTTGAAAAAATCTTATTTAAAAAATTCACGCCTTGTTAAGGCCTTGAAAAAATCTTCTTTAAAAAATCCAGGCCTGAAAATTTAAATTTTTTTAGTTTAAAATGAACCGGGTTTTGCCACGATTTTCAATTGAAATGCCTCTGTTTTTGTTTGTGAATTTTCAATGAAACTAACAGAGATTGCCACAGTTTCCGTTTTGAAAAAAAAGAAAAATAAAAGGATCTGCCACACCGACACGAATGGCCCGCATATTCAAGAAGTGATAAAACAAAAAAAAAATACCAGACACTAGGCTTGCGAGCTTTAGTTGAAACAAAAAACCTCAAGAGAGATTTGTATTTTTTTTGCAGTTTCGTTGTTTCCGTTTCCGTGTTAGAAAAACTAAACGAACTATGTCAGCAGCAAAACTGCATACGCATCTGACGCACACACACATACAACCATACTAACAAAATCAACGACCCGTATACAAATCCATAACAGAATTCTCATTCATATGGAAAACTGAAACTAAAAACAGGAAAAAAAATAGCCGACGAATAGACACATAGAGAAAACAACTAAAATCCTGTATCCTTTCGTTTTTTTCATGTTATTGTTTTTGTTGTCTTTTGTGCCATTGCAGCGTAAAAAATCCATTGTTATTTCGGCACGTGTTCATCCAAGCGAAACACCATCATCGTGGATGATGAAGGGTCTGATGGATTTCATAACGGGCGATTCAACGGTGGCCAAACGCCTGCGGCATAAATTCATCTTTAAATTGATACCGATGCTAAATCCGGATGGTGTCATTGTGGGCAACTCCCGTAACTCACTAACGGGCAAAGATCTCAATCGTCAATATCGTACGGTAATACGTGAGACCTATCCATCGATATGGTATACAAAAGCTTTAATTAAAAGGTAAGTAGAAGGGAAAAAATACTGAAGTTTCGGTAAAGGGTCATCGGAGAGTTTATCGAAAACTAATACCTTTGGCATTTTTGCGGAACGTGTCCAAAATGTGCTTCCCCAATTTTTCTCTCTCTCTTTACAGACTGATTGATGAATGTGGTGTTTCCATGTACTGTGATATGCACGCACACTCTCGCCGCCACAACATTTTCATTTATGGCTGTGAGAATAAACGCAACCCGGAAAAGAAACTTACCGAACAAGTTTTTCCACTTATGTTGCACAAAAATGTAGCAGATAAGGTAAGTTGAGATAGGAGAGCAACCACAACAACAAGCAAAAACAAAAACATGTAGAAAAGCGCAAAGGGGGGAGAGGAGAAGAGAAAGTGGGAGGAAAATTTACAGGGGTGTAGTTGGGAAGGGAGGTAGTGTTTACCTGACAACAAAAAAGTTCGACTCACAAAAACATAACATGGGATACCTCTTAGCCTCACGCACCTCTCATCTCCCTCAATGAGATAATTTCTATCCTCTTATACCTCTCAACTATATCCCTTCCCTCTCCACCTCTCTTTTTTAATGATTTTGTTATAATCATTTTCACTTGTTGTTGTTCTTGGACACTTGATGGGATTTTTGTTCATATTTTTTTCTCTCTCTCTCGCTCTCTTAACATTTTTAATTAGTCAAGAGCCAAAGAAAAATTATTTTTTATTTCCTTCTTTTTGTAATTTTTCTTGAAGTTTTGAATAATTTCCTTTCATTTCTTGTCTTTTCACATCGTACGCAGTTTTCTTTTGAAAATTGTAAATTTAAAATTCAACGCAGCAAAGAGGGCACTGGCCGCATTGTGGTCTGGATGCTGGGCATCACGAATAGCTATACGATTGAAGCCTCATTTGGTGGCTCGCTGTTGGGATCACGCAAGGGCACACATTTTACAACGCAGGTAAGTGAGTCGTTGTCTTGAAGATTAACAAGAGTTAAGAATACGAATTAAAACTTGGACTTTCACATAAAAACCAGTAAGGAAAGTAGTAAAGTCGGACGGGGCCGACTATATGATACTCTTCACCACTTTGGGTTTATCCAACAGATGGAATCCTAACAGACGTCGCATTTTTGAAGGACCATTAACATGAAATTAAACATGTCATTCTGCAACCTATACTAAATTTTGGTCAGATATAGAGCTGCTTCTTACAATGGGACAAAATTATGTAAACAAATTTAAAGCAAAATATCGAAATCTAAACAGATTTCATCGAAACTTTTCACATGTATGTTTTTGCATTCGGCCATATTTTGAGTTCTTCATTAACTTATAAATCCAAATTTGGTGCAAATGGAAGGATATATAGGGATTTTGGATATATAGGGATATATATACATAAAATCGGACGAAAATATATATCTGAACCGATTTTCACGAAACTTAAAACACATCTTTCTACACCTTATTCAGTTCGCTATGCCAAATTTCGTGGAAATCTGAGGATATATAGGAACTTTGGTGCACTATTTACCTAAAATCGGACGAAAATATATATGGGAGCTATATCTGAACTTGAACCGATTTTCACGAAATTTAACACACATCGTTCTGTGCCAAATTTCGTGCAAATAGAATGATATATAGGGACTTTGGTGCATTATTTACCTAAAATCGGACGAAAATATATATGGAGGCTATATCTAAATCTGAACCGATTTTCACGAAGTTTAACACACATCTTTCTAGACTTAATTCAGTACGCTACGCTAAATTTCGTGGAAATCGAAGGATATATAGGAACTTTGGTGCACTATTTACCTAAAATCGGACGAAAATATATATGGGAGCTATATTTAAATCTGAACCGATTTTCACGAAATTTAACACACATCGTCCTAGACTTAATTCAGAATGCTATGCCAAATTTCGTGCAAATCGAAGGATATATGTGGATTTTGGTGCACCATTTACATAAAATCGGACGAAAATATATAATATATATATATATATATATAAATCGGAACCTACTTTTCCCAATTTCAATAGGGTCCGTCCTTGGGCCATTTGTGATCATCCAAATCGGATCACAAATGCGACCTGTACTTTGTTAACAAAAATACGTGGACGGACGGACGGACAGACGGACGTGCATAAATCGGCTTAAAAAGTGATTCTATGCATATTCTCAAAAGGAACCATGTGTCTATCTCGTTTCCTTTTGTCTGTTACAAACATATGCACAAAGACATAATACCCTGTACCACAGTGTGGTGAAGGGTATAAATAGCAGCACTAAAATGGTAGAAAAAATACTAAAATAATACTCTCCGTCATAAGATGTGTTATTATACCGTTCGAAGTAGTTTAAAATTCGGGCTCAGAGTAAAACTCAGTCATATCATTTTTATTATGTCCTTGTGCATATGTTTGTAACAGACAAAAAGAAACGAGGTAGACACTGGGTTCCTTTTAAGAATATGCATAGAATCACTTTCTATGTGGATTAATGCATGTCCGTCCGTCTGTCTGTTCGTCCATGTTAAATTGTATCGCATTTATAATCCGAATTGGATGAAATTTAGCACAGCTCATTTATTTGGCCCAGGAACGAACCCTATTGAAATTGGGAATCGGTTCAGATTTCTCCCATATTTGCGTCCGTTTTAATGTAAATGGTGTACCGAAGTTCTTATATATATGTTTCGATTTGCACGAAATTTGGCGTAGCGTACAGAATTAAGTCTAGAATGATATGTGTTAAGTTTTCTGAAAATCGGTTCAGATTTAGATATCGCTCTCATATATCTTTTCTTCCGATTTTATGTAAATTGTACACTAAAGACCCAAAGTTTGTCCGATTGCCACACAATTGTGTACAATTTACTGAAGTTAAAATAAATTAATTTCAGGCAAGTTTCGTTGAATCCGTTCATAGATACGAAATTTTGCCCAACGAATCGAAACATGCCTAGAATGGCGTTATGCCTATTTTTGAACGTGTGTCTGATTGAGATGAAATTTAAAAAAGTGTGGCATACCGAATTCCGTGTATCCAGTGTGCTATAAATCGATTTACATAAATTTGTCCTATTGTACGCAAACGACTCTAAATCTGCCCGAATGAAATAAAATTTAGCATAGGTTGGAAAAAAGACAAAATATACCCAAAGCGGTGAAGGGTATCATATAGTCGGCCAAGCCCGACTTTATTGCGGGTTTTTTATGGACCACGATTTTGCATGAAATATTTATGATAGAACTTCGAAAATTAGCACAAAATATCTCCTGGTTCATTGGGTGTTGAAAATGGTGTATATGGTTTGGTGTATATGGTTCATTACGATTAGAGAAAATATACTCACACACAATAGCCACATTAGAAACCCCAAAATACCAAATGATAGCAAATTCGAAAAATGGGTCTTACGTTATGACACTTTCGCCCAATGCCATGTAGTTGAAGATCCCAACCGAATTATAAGACAAATGTGGATCAATTTCGAGACTCCAGTAAGAAATTTTATAAAATACTCTTTGGCAAAATATTGTCAAAGTTTCAAGTTTTGATATGGATTGAGTTAATTTCCAAATTGATATGAAAGACATGGCCAGTATATTAAGTAGTATTGAGAATATTTTTACCTGTAACATTTCATGAAGATTAAGATTTATATATTTGTATACGTCTATTGAGATGACATGTATTCTGTCAAATCATAAGAAGTATTTTTGTTAAACATATCTACCTTTCCACTTCGAGTCCTTGTGCGTTTTTTCGTCCTTATTTTCTATAATCGGAAACGAGAGAGAGAAACGAGATTATTTTCAAGTCAAATATTTCAAAAAAAAATTCTTTCATAAGATTTTAGTTTGGGTCCTCAAAATCGATATTTCTCTGTTGTCAAGAGGTCTTTTGTAGGTACTGGGCTTTTCAAGTGATTTTCTTTGAAAGAGCTCCTGAAATTATCTTCTTGTATTCGCAGAAGACATTTCAATTTCGAAAACGAAAAACCTTTTAATATGTCCTCTATGGAGAAATTACTTTGTTACCGGTCTTCTAGAGACAGAAAATACTCCATGAGACGTTTCAACTATCGGTGGAAGAACTTTAGAAAACCCAATCATTGGGATTCTATAGATAGATTCTATAGATGAGATATTTTATTCATAGAATAAACATTTTGGCATACGATATTGATAAAAGACTCCTATGAGCCCGTATATAGATTACACCTAAGGTCATTTACAGCAGGAAGACCATTTATGGGGGTTTCTATAGAAAGATAACCCTTGAAGGAGCCTCTATAGATGGACGATCCTAGAAAATCCTTTATTAAGTATTTTATAGATAGAAGGCCCCTTATGAGGTGTTTCTTAGGTAGAAGACATATCAAGAGATCTTATATAAAAAGTAAGCCCTTAAAGAGGTTTTTTATTCGAAAGAAGACACTTCTTATTATGTTCCATAAACCGAAGGCCCTTCATGACGTCTTCTACAAAGATCTAAAAAATTCTAATCAAGACCTTTAACATTTCTATAGCAAAGTTATTTAATAAGATCGTTTATAGGAAAGGTCTATGATTAGGCCCTTCATGAGGTATTCTATAATTGTTAAAGGATGGATAGACTGGAACTAATTTCTGTGAAGTATAAATATGTGCAAATGGGATATTAGTTTCCATTTCCAGCTCCTTCTTGGCATTAGCGACCATTGGTCTGGCCAACTTGTCGCGTTTGGCCTCTGCTGAATGACGGCTCTTCTACGAAAGAGCCACTTCTTTCAAAAGCTTTCTTTCAAGAAGTTTTATATTCATTTTCCTTTGTTCCATAAACTGTTTGTTCCTTTGTTCCATAAACTGTTTGTTCCTTTGTTCCATAAACCGAAGGTCCCTCATGACCTCTTCTACAAAGATATAAAAAATTCGAAACAATACCTTTAACATTTCTATAGCAATGTTATTTAATAAGATATTTTATAGGAAAGGTCTATAATTAGACCTTTAATGAGGTATTCTATAATTGATAAAGGAGGGATAGACTGCAGCTAATTTCTGTGAAGTATAAATATGTGCAAATGGGATATTATTTTCCATTTCCCGTTTCTTCTTGGCATTGGCGAACATTGGTCTGGCCAAATTGTCGTGTTTGGCCTCTGCTGATTAACGGCTCTTCTACGAAAGAGCCGCTTCTTTCAAAAGCTTTCTTTCCATTTTCTCCCATGATTTTTCTGCTGTCTGGGCTTTCTCTGCAGTCGCAACCAATTCTCTTTCAAGTTCAAGTTGATTTTCTAATTGGAGGTATTTGTTTTTAGCCTCTTCAACTTTAGCCTGTAACGACTGCACCTTTTCTTTAAGGCAGCCATTGGCGTCTTCTGTTCGTTTAAGATCAACTTCTAGCTTCCTATTTCTTGTACGTAACTCCGCCACATCACGACTTTTTTCTCCAAATTCGTCATCATAGCCTTGGTATAGCATATCGGTCACAAGCTTCGATGACCTGATTTCGTCGATCCTCCTCCAATGCCGTTTCAAGACTGCCAATTTGCTCTTGAGCTGGCCTAAACCCTCCAGCCATAATGATTTTCCTCTGCAATATCTCCATCCACCGATCACTAATCAACAGATCGTCTTTCACTTCATCGGGTGCACCCCTCTCTATATCTTCTATATAGTCATATGCGCACTGTATCTCCCGCATATCCACAGACGTATCCAGACTGTCGATATTCTGTACGAACGTTTCAATATTCCTTAGTAGAGCCCTTTTGTATTCGGTCGGTGCCGAGTCTTTGTCTGATTCATCTTCTAGGGTAGATGACTCCATAGCCTCCCCCTTCATCAGCCTGTAGTGTAGATTACTCCCCGTAATCTCACCCAAACATACCACATGTGGCAATAGAAAACTACTATCTTATTCTAGTGTATAAACATTCAATAAGAATGATCTATTATCTCGAGTGGACTGTATACGAAAATAGATCCCAGTTTAACTAATTGTTTTTCTCTTTTACACAAAGGACCCACAGCAAGACATTCACTATCTTTATTAGACGAAAATCCCTGTTCGCTACGTGAACAACAACTTGAAGCCTTTTCATTGACAAAAGACCCTTCCTAATGTCTTGTATAGGTACAATGTATAGGCTTAATGAACCTCAAGACATCTTCTGTAGTAGAACTTTCATGAAGGCAGATGGCATTTTATAAGGTAATGTAGAAATATAAATTCCTTCAAGAGATCTTCTGTAGATAGTAAAGCCTCAATGATATAGGTAAAAAAACCGGTTTGATAGGGTAAAACTATGCCTTATCGAAATATTGGTTTTAGACTCCATGTTTCTTTGAACCAAATCTGTTTCAGACAATTAGGAATCGATTTACAAATATCTGTCTAACCAATTTCATAGAAACTTAATACATCGTTACATGTCATCCCAACTAGACTATGTTTAAAGATGTGAAATATCTGACCACTGACCCATTGTGGAGGGTGCAAATTTGTAAAAGACACGAAACCTATCAATTTCTAACTGAAAAATATTTTTTTCTGATAAGCCAATGTTTTGCCTTATCTTGGATATGAAAATTAATTGATTGGTCCCCACTAGTTCGCTATAGCCGTAATTCACTGTGCCTAAGCCTAGCAGATCCTAAGGCTGACGACAAGATGCTGAACATATACTTGAGAACTTTTGCGCCATAACATAAGAATACACAAGCAGGGGTTTATAGCATCCTCTACCTGCATATCATAGCAACGCTTCTCGCTTGCACTCAGCCGTCAGCCTAATAGTTATAAAGGGCCGAAGATCCACTCTGAGTATGCTAACATTAAACAATGGATGATTTGAGGCGCAGTAACGGTCACAATTTGTATAAACAATCTTCAAAAATTAAATTATATGAACCTTAATATTGATTCAAATATAGAGTTCATGAAATTTTCCGAATTTTATGTGTTTTTGTTTTAATCTTTCCTAAAGCTCTTAAAAATCACCCTTTATCGTTTCCAAAAAGTAGATTTCTGAAACCCTATAGAATATTGAAACAAATCAAATTAATATATACAAAAATTAAGCAACACGAGTCCTCAGTCATCTTTCATGCTGTTTTAATATCAGTAAAGTTGTCAAAAGAACCAGCACACCACAACATTGACAAGGACAACCAGCAGTAGCTGTAATATCATCATCAGTATCAGCAGGATACCATATATCTCTCTATTCTTCGTGGAGATAAAATCCCAATATAAACCACATAAAATTATTATCATTATTATTGTTGTTGTGAAATTGATTGTAGTTGTTATTGGATTCTGTGGTGAACTGTTGGTGATGATGATGACAATGATGGTTTTTTATTTATTTTATTCCTCTCCATTTCAGTTTTTTTGTTGGAATTTCGATAATGAAGATATCAAAGATATATTCAATTTCCCGTTGTTGTGTTTTTTCTGTGGTTTTCCTCTGTTGTTTTCGTATTTCCTTTTTTTGAATCATTTCCATTACCAATTGATGATATGTATTATATATTCGGAAGGGCAGAAAACCTATTAATGTGTTAACTTGTTTTAATATTCTCTCTTTGTGAGTGTGTTGGCAGGAAAGGGGAGATGTTGAGAAAAAGTAATTGTTAATGGATTTTTATGTGGTTTATAAACCACATAAAAATAATGATGTTCACAGTTGTCGATTTTCGAATATTGGTGAATGTCTGTGGGAAGGAATACCCAAAAAAAAAATAAATAAATAAAATGAAGAACTTGCAGTTTTTTCGGATTTAATATAAGTTTTCTCTCTGGAGAAGACTTCTGCCTATAGCGGACAATTGCAACTGTCGAAAGTCTTCAAAATAACTGAGGGTAAAATCCACGCCTTATATAAGGCCTCAGAAAAAATATTCTTTAAAAAATCCACGCCTTATATAAGGCCTCAGAAAAAATATTCTTTAAAAAATCCACGCCTTATATAAGGCCTCAGAAAAAATATTCTTTAAAAAATCCACGCCTTATATAAGGCCTCAGAAAAAATATTCTTTAAAAAATCCACGCCTTATATAAGGCCTCAGAAAAAATATTCTTTAAAAAATCCACGCCTTGTATAAGGCCTCAGAAAAAATATTCTTTAAAAAATCCACGCCTTGTATAAGGCCTCAGAAAAAATATTCTTTAAAAAATCCACGCCTTGTATAAGGCCTCAGAAAAAATATTCTTTAAAAAATCCACGCCTTATATAAGGCCTCAGAAAAAATATTCTTTAAAAAATCCACGCCTTATATAAGGCCTCAGAAAAAATATTCTTTAGAAAATCCACGCCTTATATAAGGCCTCAGAAAAAATATTCTTTAAAAAATCCACGCCTTATATAAGGCCTCAGAAAAAATATTCTTTAAAAAATCCACGCCTTATATAAGGCCTCAGAAAAAATATTCTTTAGAAAATCCACGCCTTATATAAGGCCTCAGAAAAAATATTCTTTAAAAAATCCACGCCTTATATAAGGCCTCAGAAAAAATATTCTTTAAAAAATCCACGCCTTATATAAGGCTTTAGAAAAAATATTCTTTAAAAAATCCACGCCTTTTTAAGGCCTCAGAAAAATATTCTTTAAAAAAAAATCCACGCCTTTTTAAGGCCTCAGAAAAATATTCTTTAAAAAATCCACGCCTTTTTAAGGCCTCAGAGAAATATTCTTTAAAAAATCCACGCCTTATATAAGGCCTCAGAAAAAATATTCTTTAAAAAATCCACGCCTTATATAAGGCCTCAGAAAAAAAATTTTTTAAAAAATCCACGCCTTATATAAGGCCTCAGAAAAAATATTCTTTAAAAAATCCACGCCTTATATAAGGCCTCAGAAAAAATATTCTTTAAAAAATCCACGCCTTATATAAGGCCTCAGAAAAAATATTCTTTAAAAAATCCACGCCTTATATAAGGCCTCAGAAAAAATATTCTTTAAAATATCCACGCCTTATATAAGGCCTCAGAAAAAATATTCTTTAAAAAATCCACGCCTTTTTAAGGCCTCAGAAAAATATTCTTTAAAAAATCCACGCCTCCTAACAGACCTCAGAAAAATATTCTTTAAAAAATCCACGCCTCCTAACAGACCTCAGAAAAATATTCTTTAAAAATCCACGCCTCCTAACAGACCTCAGAAAAATATTCTTTAAAAAATCCACGCCTCCTAACAGACCTCAGAAAAATATTCTTTAAAAAATCCACGCCTCCTAACAGACCTCAGAAAAATATTCTTTTAAAAATCCACGCCTCCTAACAGACCTCAGAAAAATATTCTTTTAAAAATCCACGCCTCCTAACAGACCTCAGAAAAATATTCTTTAAAAAATCCACGCCTTATATAAGGTCCAGAGAATTTTTTTTAAATCCAAATAAATGTCAGTATCCCATATTTTAATCATTATTTTAAGATTTTATAAATTTAATAATTTATAACTGATTAAATTATTATAATTTTCATTGGAGACGTTTTAAGAAGCACTTAACATCTTTAAAACCATTCAAATATATATAAATGTATACATATGTATATGTATGTAACCAACATAGTTTCTGTGCATTTGCAATGCATGGCAAATTAAATTTAATGCGATTAAATTTGAACTCACACACACACACACTCAAATCAACATCCACATGTTGTCTTCTCCACAAAAACCAACAATGAATCATAAATGATGATTGTTCAGAGCAACAACATCACATAGAAGGATGTTCCAACCAATGACAGCAAGGATATGATGAAAATTATACCTTGGTAACCAAACCAACAACAACAATCGAATTGAAGAATAGAGTTCAGGGTAACTCTAAACGGAGTGTGTACGAGTAAATATTTCTCACAGAGTCCTATAACTATCACATATCAGCTTAACCACGTACAAAAATATATATTTGTGTATATGTAGTTATGTGACTGGCTCTCTCTCTGTCTACGTAATCAGCTTAAAATTACCAGAACATGTTGGGGTGACTTCCTTTTTTTGTGAGTCATGCTCAAATTATCTTGAATTTTTCTTCTTTTACTGACCAACAACAACATCTTGACATTTGGGGTAACCGTAGAAATGCCAAGGTAAGCATTTATCAGCAGAAACCATCTGGGAATGGGAATAAGTATTTTGGTTTTTGTATGTGTTTGTGTGTGATATAAGTTTTATGCTAGAACTTTCCTAGTGGACAAATGAGTCTCTCTTGGTTTATTTAAGTTTGAAGATACCTGCCAAAATTCAATTGTACTAATCTAGGGATGGTTACTTGTAATATCTCCACAGGTCAGCAAAATTTACTAGGTTCGTAATTTTTCGTAGTAAAACGGAAGATTTGGTTGTGAATGGACACATTACAAGTAATTTTGTATTACAAGTATTTTAATATTCTTAGCCTTAGAGGATAGTGCATAAACTTTTATACAATCAAAAAATGGACTCAATTCGGACCAAGACCTCTTGAAGAAAGTACACATTTTTTCAAACATTGTACCTATATTAAAATATTAATTTCAAACTCAGATCAATGTCCATGCCTTTTAGTACCTCTCCGACACATATATTTTTTTCTAACCATTTTTTCTAACGATAGAAAATTTCAACCTCTGGATTTATTAATTTTTTATCAGTACGAAATAACTGAAATTTCTAGTCATTTGGTTAAATTTTGCAACTCATCGAAATATTCAACGGAGATCCCATGTCCGCCTGTCTTTTTTATTATTATTATTTTTAACTTAACACATACATTGCTACTAGCCATACGAATGTTGGTACTGAAAATGAAATAAGTAGGTCCACGATTTTTTGTATCGTTTTTAGTTCGATTTTTTAACCAAATTGACTGCTTGTGATATTTTCTGTTATAATTGGGTGCCAGGTCTTAATAGTAAACGTAAGAAATTCCAGAAATTCATAAGAAATTCCAGAAATTCATAAGAAATTCCACAAATTCATAAAAATTCCCAATTTTGAATATTCATCTTATCGTAGACGCTTCCACTCCGATTGAGACTCCAGCTTTATCTGGCGATAAAACTCGTTTACCATTCACTTTCCTTTTTGATGTTCGGAAAAAAGAAATCATGATGCACACTAATTTGTTATCTCTTGTTTGTTCTTCGAAGTTCTCCGAAGATATCAGACCAGTAAATTGTCGTTTACCACTCAAAATTGACAATCCTACGTTGTTAAAGCGGAACAGTCGCCACATGCCCAATTTTGCGACGAATTAGGGAATCATTGTTTTGAAATTCCTTTTCACGAACAAGTTTCGTTGAGTTTGGTTCATCTGTTTCACCACTAAACTGTCGGGGGCTACAGACAGCCAGTTATTGGCTCGGATAAAAATATTCTGCAGAGAAATCCGTTACCAATTAAAGACTTTAAATTATGCTAGGACCTAAAAATAAGTAAGATATGGCGAACATAAGGGCTAGGTCTGAACAAGACCTTATAATCTTTATTCGAGGAAAATTATAAATTCCAAATTGCAACAGCCAAAAGCGGACTCATATTTAAAAGTACTATGATAAATCATTTTTCTCCTCTCAGAAGACAATATAACAGCCACTTCGATTGGAAAATAGGCCTACGACCTTAAAAATACTTAAAATGCGGTTGTCCTTTTATATTGAGGCAATCTCCAAACATGATCCTAACACGGCATTGGAAATTTGCTTCACGGTGCTTCATGTGCCCCCATCGAAATATTGGTTTTAAGACCCCATGTTTCTTTGTACAAAATCCGTCAGACAATTTGGAGTGGATTTACAAATGTTCGTTCTATCTGCCTGTTTGTCTGGCTAGAGCGCACGATGACTCTCGAACGAAGTAACCGATTTCATAAAAACTTTGCAAATCGTACTATCGCTTCCAAACCTAGTTCAAGTCGGAAGATGGGGAATATCGGTCCAGCCCTTCTGGTCCTCCATCACAATACGGTAAGAATGGTGCTGATCAGGCGAAGAGAGCATCGAATTAAACCCAAAACTTGCACAACCTAATATTTTAAGCATGCCTGTATATTGTTGGGAGATGGGATGGAATGGGAAAGGTTAAAATTTTCAAAAGTTGTTAGATAATTTTAAAAATTATGAGAAAATACATGGACACCTGGCTAACTTTGGAGGGCCATACCATTGGAACTACGGACAACCGCAAAAAAGCATACCATCATACCATCAGCCTTCATCAGTCCCCAAAGATCACATACAATTTCAAAACGATTCGCGAGGGGCCTTAAACTGAATTATAGTCTCGGTTAGAAAATATTGTTACAACCTAAAACATTTATTCTAAAGTAGTGCAATATTTTTATATAGAGGCCACGGCAAGGTATGGAACTGTATTTAAAATGCTCAGAGGAAAAATCTTACCAATTTACTTACACTTCGAATGAATAAAATTTATCTAGGTTCTTCAAAATACATAAAACGCGGGGATGTTTATATGGAGGACATATCAAAACTGCGATTAGGTATTTTTCGAAAAGGAAATTTTAAATTACAGCCAATATTCTCGTGGAAGATATAAAATATAACCATAAAATAAATTTTCTGAAATTTCTCCAAAATCACTGAAATGATTTCGTAGAAATTTGACCTACATCAAAAGATTTTCTTGAGGAGGTACTCTACCCAATGAGACATTGAAGAGTTACATAGGAAACATGCATGTATTTGATGAATAGTGTTCATAAAGCGTTGTCATTGTCTGGATTTCGGCATTTCAATTCATAAAACTTAATAGTGAGCAACTTGGGTTGAGCTTGGTGGTGGTTTTTTGTGACACAGAAAATTTTAGTTCAGATTTCCTATTTTTGTTTCACCTTTTGTTCTTTGTTATGTCTTGCCACGTTACCTTTTTATATCCGTGTTCGCATGTTAAGTCACATTTAGAACAATCATTAACAATGTTAAACACTCGGTAGATCAATCGAAATATCGAAATAATTTGGAAAATACATATGGGAATTTTATAATAGCAATGCGGTGCCTGATGTAAACAAACAATGAAATACTAAACTAACCACAATTGAGTGATTGGTGAGACGGAGTCTGTTATCAAGAGGAGAAATAGTGACGGAAAATAGTTTTGATATTAATGAAACCTTTACATATTTTTTTAAATAGTGGCTTCCTCACGATTATAAGAAATTTTACTCGTTTTCTATGCGTGGTACACGGACAATATAAAAAAATATTTGAATGGAATTATGAAAATATTCATTAAAAGATTTTTGGGGGGGTGAAGAATTCCTAATGGAACTTAGAAGGACAAATTCGCTAACGTCAAGTTTTTGTGTTGACTTTTTTTGCTGGTTGCTCTACAGTTAATGAAGAAAAGGCTTTATACAGCATTTTTCGGTTAATTGACCCTACGGTTAATTGGTTTCCACGCTTAATTGAAAAAGGAAGGTACTACAGACAAATATAAGCAGAATCAAATCATAATCATAATACAAAATCCGGGTACGTTACGGCAAAAAATATTTCATAGGAAAATACATGTAAATTTTCTCGGATAATTACACCCTGTTTGTTGATTTCCCCGCTTAATTGGTTCAAAATTCATGTCATCAAAAATAAATTTCCTTTTACTTTTCACCGGTTAATTGCATAATAATAATTGAAAAACAATCTGCCATTTTTTTACATACATATTTGACATAATTTGTGAAAAAGACTAGGTGGCATCTATAATAATTCAAAACATATGTTTATTGCTAAGGAAAAACTTCAAGACGTGATTACTGCAATTGAACAAACTATTCAATTAAGCGGGTTCGGATAATTGGTTCCTCGGTTAATTGAACGAAAATTTGTGCAAATTTTGATGTGCAATTAACCGAAAAATACTGTATATTTATTCGCGACTTTCGTGTCAAATCGAATGAGGAATATGTTTTTAAATATATTCTCTCTCTATCTCGAGTTAAAGGTTTTCGGAGCCTAGATAAGGTAAACGTGAATAAAGGAAAATAAATCCATTGTTTTTCGGCAGATGGCTGTACTGATAGATTTCACGTAAACAATTTCAGATTTATGCTCGTTGGAAGGATGACATTTCGCAGTAAAAAATTTGTTTTGCTGTTTTTTGTTTGGTGCATTCAGTTGTGAGTTACAGGGTGTTAAAAATGGAGGCGAACAAAGAGAAAATTCGGTACATTTAAAGTTTTTCTTTGACAAAGGCGAAAATGCAAGCCAAGCGGATAAAATTATGAATGGTAACAACCAATTATGTGCAATTGCTGTTTCGTAGATTCCGTTCAGAAATTTTTGATTTTAAAGATGCACCTGACACAGTTATTCCTGTTGTCGATAAAATCGAGGAAATGATCGAAGTTGACCGGCATGTTAGCAGTCGGAGCTAAAAAACGACTGTTTAGACAAAAAATAATAATAATATTAATGGATTTCTTTTTCCCCAACCTAATATATATTTTTTGTCTTTGAGAGTCCTATCTGAAAACTTGTTAAAATGTTGTCGAATATTTGTATGTAAACAAGAATCTCGTCTTGCGGTAATTCGTTTCCAAAAATAAGGACGAAAATACCCACAAGGACTAGAGGTTACGAAATTTACGTAATAAAATATTTCTCATCTTAAATAGCTGCAAATAATGAATAATAGGATCTCCAGCAAATAAATAATAAACCTTTGGCGAATTTTCCCTTCTGTGTCCTCAATACACTCGCCAAGGGCTTTTATACTCGGAAGAATGTCCCACGCCCAAAATCTTGAGCAGGGTTATCTATATTTTTGTTCTTCATATAATAATTAAATATTTACGATATAATTAATTTAAATTATTTAATTTAGACCCCGAATTATTGATTTTTAATAAGTTATTTCATCATTCTTTTCATTACAGGATTACGAACATATGGGCCGGGCATTTTGTGAAACGCTGCTGGACTATTGCGATGACAATCCGAATAAAGTAAAGAGAAACGCTAAGTTGTTGAAACGCATTAAGAAAATACGTAAACGCGAGAAACGCGAACAGAAGGCATTGAAATTAAAGAAATTGGCCGAACAGGGATGTATAATCGAAGAGAAATTCAAAGTTAAAATGAGAACAGGCAAAAGTGTTTCTTAGAAACAACAACACCTCGAAAACTTAATTTACAAGAAAAAACATTACAATAACAAACAACAATACTACCATAACACTTAAGACGAAAAAATACACTAATAAAAAAATCATATACCCACTTAACAGATACTTGCCAAAAGAACACAATTTGTTTTTCAGTTCCTTATACGTAAACATGTTGTTGTAGTTAATTTTTTGTTGTAGTTTATTGTGTAATATTTGTGATTTATTTCTTTTAATGGTGTGTGTAAATTTTGAAAACAAAGTAGATTTTTTGTTGGTACTTTTTCAATAAAATGTCCTGTAAAAATACATCCTACACCAAAAATAAAGTTCTTTTTATTTTGAAAAAAAGTTTTAATAAAAAAGTACAGTGAAACACATTTGACAGATGGATATTATCTAAATATTTAAAATATAAATAAGGTAAATTGCAAGATTAAAGCCGGGTTTAAGCAAAACCCTTAGCTAATAATTCTAACCCCAGCTAGGGGTTTTCTCCTATCATCATAAGCTTTCAAATTTTGGCGCTCCCGAGTGGTTCAAGATTTTATTGGTGCTCAGTGTTATTGTACATAATCATGATCCCAATTTTGACTATTGATATCCATTTCTCAATGGTTCCAATGTAATTCATTTTTTAAATGTTTATATTTTTTACTTATTTTTATTTAGTTGTTTTTTTAATTTATTTCCTTATATATTTTTTCAATGGTGTAGGCAATTGTAACAACTCAACCACCTGTGTCTGTATGTATATTTAGTTGTAAACTAGTCTTGGAGCCCTGGTTTTATTGTTTGTTTTTTCTTAATTTCAAATTCATTTGACTGCCTTTATAAACTTATTTTTGAACTGCTCTCTGCCTCTCTATCATCTATGCTTCCTGTATGTCTTTCTGCTTCAGTATCTGCCACCAACACAGAACATTTATATTTACACAGACACTAAAATGACTTACACAGATACACCACTACACAAAAATACAAGTCCTTTCCATTTTCCTTAAGCTTGTGTGTGTATGTACTCGTATATGTGTCTCGCTTGGTTACCCAAACAACTGATGTTGTTTGTGAAATTTCATAGAAAGCTCAAGGAATTTTCAAAAGTTTCTTTGTTGTTTTGTTTTTGTTTTACTTAGTGTTTTTGTTGTTTTCGATGTTTATCCCCTTTCACACAAAGGAAAATGTAATGAAAATGTTTCCGTAACATTACATGGCAAAGTTAAATATGTTACGTTATTACGTGAAATGCAAATTGATGTAAGTTTTGATTTATTTACTTACGATATTTGAAGAAATTATTTAAAATTCCTAATGCGGATGAAAGCCCTTGGCAAGTAGTATGAACCCACAAAGAATAATTTGTCATTGGTCAAGTTTTTGAGTTATGGGGCAGTGAGGTTTTTGTTCCATAGTTCAATAAGAAAATGAGTTAACAGTGAGTAACAGTTAAAAGTATCCACTTGGCTTTTATGCACTCAGCCTTATGGCTAATGAGGGTATATACACTTTGATAAGGTGAAAATGTGCCTCATTGAAATATTGGTTTTAGACCCCATGTTTCTTTGGACCAAATCCGTTTCAGAAAATTTGTGGTCGATTTACACATGTCCGTCCGTTGTCCGTCTGTCTGGCTGGCTGGTGCGCACGATAACTCTCGAAGGGAATAATCGATTTAATCTAAACTTTGCACATCTTCTTTCCAAAATTAGTTAAAGTTCGAAGATGGGGAATATCGGTGCACTCCTTCTGGTACCTCCCCCTCAAAATTGTTATAAATAGTAATTCTATAATAACATGCAAACGGACTATCCGATTTTAACGAAACTTTGTACAACCTATTATCTTTACCAAGCCTAGATCAAGTAGGAAGATGGGACCCATTGGTGCACTCCTTGTACCTCCCCCGCAGAGGGTAACATTATTATAAATCTAATATCAAGCGAATGGAATGTCCGATTCGAACCAAGCTTTTCACAACCTGTTATCTTTACCAAGTCCTGATCAAGTCCGAAGATGGGACCCATTGGTCCACTTGTTCTGATCTCCCCCAAAAATGGTCAGCATCCTCTGTTAATAATAATAGTTAAAAGTCAATCTTAAATATCTGGAAAATAAATATAACCCACAAACAATTAGAAGAAATGTGCGTTAGCATATTCATGACTGAGTCGCACTGAAAAAGTCAATTCATAAACACGAAAAACTGGAAAATCCGATTGGAATTCGTGCAGGAACACGACAAAAAGGATGTTGCATTTTGAAAATCTGTAATATTTTTTTATGACAGCAAATTTAACTTGTTTGGGTCGGATGGACCAAGTAAAGTATGGCAAAGGACGAATAAAGCCATGAACCCTAAGCACACAATTTCGACCGTAAAGCACGGATGAGGCTCTGTAATGACATGGAGCTGTACGAGCGCTTCCGGAGTATGACATCTCTGAGTTTGCAATTGTTTTTGTTTAACATACATTATTTTTTATATCAAATCCTTGGAATAGCATGCCCTCAATCAAATCAAATAGGGAATATTTTTCTAAAATATGTCCTCCTTCTTTCTCAAGTCCTTGTCATTTTTTCGTCCTTATTTTCTTTAACGGGAATCTAAATACCACAAGAAGAGAATTTTTGACGTCCAAATATTCTGCCAACATTTTTTTTAATAGGGTCCCCAAAGAAATGAAATCTGTATTCAAGGTATTTCACCCCCATTAGAAAATTTCAATCACCAGACCATGAGGTCGATTTTGTGACATAATGATATTAACGATATTTTTTTAAAAAATCATCGATATATTTTTTTAAAGAAATGATTTCATGCCTGCGCTAATAATGCGGTATTACAGACATACAGGGCTAAGAAGTCATGTAAACCATGGATCTATATTGAAAATTCTCGGGAAGAAATTTTTTATTCGCATGGAATACGGAATGCCAAATTATATGTCGACATATAGACCTACATCGAACAGTTTCTGGAAGGATATTTTCCCCGACGGAAATCGGAATGCTAAATTATAACCACTTCGGCGGGGAAATACGACTTTGGGGCTATCGACTTTTTTTCAAAATAAAAATAGATAAGTAAAAATACCTACAATGGTGCGGTACCTTTGCTTGGTTCGATATTTATAATTTGTGTTAGGAAGATTTGACAAATAATGAGAACAAAAAATATAAAGTTAAAACCAATTCGATAAAAACCAGTAAGGAAAGTAGTAAAGTCGGACGGGGCCGACTATATGATACCCTTCACCACTATGGGTATATTTATATTAACATGAAATTGGATGAAATAAAATATGTGATATTTATCTAAATGTGAACCTACCTAGATCTATCCTTAAAGTATGTAAATCGACTTCAAACAAATATAAATAGGCCATCCGTTGGGCTATGTCTGTACTTCTACAAAACGCAACTACGTAATTCTATGCTCAATTTTGTAAGTTGTGCAACATTTGATGTCAATCTGACTAACGTAAGGAGTTTGATGCCCAATTTACTTGAAATCGGGCGAAAATATATATAGAAGCTCTATCCAAATATTAAGCGATTTCAAACAAACTTGTCACAGGTTAGGTAATACTAATTTCAGAACGTTTTGTTCCTAAAAGCCTATTGGTTCCTTGGTGCATCAATTACTTAAAATCAATATATAATAAAAGGGAGCTATATCTAAATCTGGACCGATTTTCACGAAACAAAGCAGACATCACTCTAGGTTCACTTCAGTACGTTATGCCAAATTTCGTGCAAATCGAAGGATATATAGGGACTTTGGGGCACCATTTACATGAAATCGGACGAAACTATATATGGGAGCTATATCTAAATCTGGACCGAT
Organism: Musca vetustissima; assembly: GCF_032173495.1. Classification (NCBI taxonomy): domain Eukaryota; kingdom Metazoa; phylum Arthropoda; class Insecta; order Diptera; family Muscidae; genus Musca; species Musca vetustissima. The sequence goes on from NW_026874909.1 coordinate 149,603, forward strand.
TTTCTCGAAACTTGGCAGACATCACTCTAGGCTTAATTCAGAACGATATGCCAAATTTCGAAAGATATATAGGGACTTTGGGGCACCATTTACATGAAATCGGACGAAACTATATATGGGAGCTATATCTAAATCTGGACCGATTTTCACAAAACTTGGCAGACATCATTCTAGGCCTAAATGTTTAGTCTGTACCAAATTTCGTGCAAATCGAAAGATATATAGGGACCGTTAACATTAAATCGGTTAAATATATATATGGGAGCTATATCTAAATTTGAACCGATTTTTCCCAATTTCAATAGGGTTCGTCCTTGGGCCAAATAAGTGACCTGTGCCAAATTTCATCCAATTCGGATCATAAATACGACCTGTACTTTGTTTACAATTTAACATGGACAGACAGACGGACGGACGGACGGACATGCATAAATCGACTCAGAAAGAGATTCTATGCATATTCTCAAAAGGAACCATGGGTCTATCTCGATTATTTTTGCCTGTTACGAACATATGCACAAAGACATAATACCCTGTACCACAGTGTGGTGAAGGGTATAAAAAAACTCCAAAATACCGAATCATGAAGGGTATGGTTATATGGATTGGTTTAGCCCGAACCATTTTGCTAAAACTTACAACTTTTTAAGGGGAATATCTACCTAAATTTCAGATAATCAGAAATTTGGTTGGAAACGTGCACGAACTTTTCTAAATACCGAAATTAGGGGTGAACCGTTATGTGGGGGATACCCCAAAATATTGGTGTTATAAATTATTATAATAGATCGATTTTGCTAGTCGTGATATGACAAAAAGTTTGGTCTAGGACCAATATTTCGTGGAGTTACAAACTCTTGGGACCACACAAACTTATAATACGCTCACAGTGTGTGGTCCACATAGTTGTGTATGGTATACAACATATTCATAGAATATCCACGTTAAATGCCTAAATATTTCAACAAAATAAATTTTTTATTAAATTATTTTATTTATAATTTAAAAATTATTTTAATCTTCCTTCGTCTCTTAAAACAATTTGCATTTCTTCCGTAAAATTCGTAACTAATTATTTTACATCGAAAGAGACAATATGTTACATGCACACACACAGCCCCGCCAAATACACCCTTGGATAAACTTCTCCGAAAAACGATTATGTAAACATACAAATATAAACAGACAAACAGAAATACACCCAACATATATAAATTACAGTATATACATACAACAACATTATTAGTTTTATGCGAAACTTACTTTTACTAATAAGACAACTAATTTTAAGCTAGTAATGCACAAATACCCAAAGCCTAAAAACTAAAGATAACATTTTAATATTATAATAATAACAAGAAGAAGTGGAAGAAGAAGAAAATTTCAAATATGTAAATATTACATATTTTGCTGTTATTATTGATAATACTAAAAACTCATAACTTTGTTATTTTCTCTTGTTTATGCATTAACGATATATAATCTGCTTCATGTGAAATGAAGCTTAAGCCTAACTACCCCGTTTCGTGCCAATTTAGTTTAACAATAAAATAATTCAGAATTTTCACCTAGGCTGTTTGCAGAGCTTTGCCTTACATATATCCATTTACATAAGTTTAAAAACAACAACTAATAATAATAATAACTTAATTTTAATGCCATCTATTCGTTAAATCTCTACGCTTACGTATGTACGCTTGTGTTAGTTAATTAGTTTGAAAACTCTACTTGAGAGTTTTATCCTAAATGCTAAAGCCAACCCAACCAATCCACCATCAACATAAAAAGTCAGTCATCATCTATCACCGCCAGCACCCAAACAACCAAAAACAATTCATCGCTCTTCACCTCAATCTAATTTTGTAATTCTTTTTTGTGTTCTTTAGTTGTTGTAGAAAATTTCAACTTAACTCTTTGTCTATGTATTATTTTGTTAAGTATTTTAATTTCTATTCACTATGTCTATCCTTAAATATAGTTTTTATTTTTTAATTATTTTTTTTTATTAAATAAAAAAGAAATACAATAAAGCTTTTACACCAATACCCACAGAGAAAAAATTACGGTATTTAATACACAAAAACCCAATGTAGTTTTATTATTTTATAGAAAAAATAAATGCAACAAAGGTAGTTAAATAAATATTTCCAAAAACAAATATTTCGCACAAAACACAAACAGCATCGATGAAGAAGGTAATATAGGATTGGAACTATATTTATGCACTAAAATCGGCAAAATATTATTTAAGGGACCCCTTATTCTCGGTTTCAAATAATTGCATTTTGCTTTTATATTTATTGCGAACCTACTCTTATTCCAGAATATCTCTTTAAAATTGCAAGAGAAAATCTCAAACAACTCTTGAAGATATAGCCGATTTATTGTGTCAGCATCAAGCGACGGCAGAAGTGCTTCTCAAACTTTAAACGCGTTTTTCTCGACAGGATAACTAAAAGAATTGAAATCGAGAATAGGGTCCCCGTCCCATTAAATCTACTTTTAGTAAAAACGATTCATTTTTTTGAAAATTTTTTCCGATGAAGGATTTTTGGTCCTAATTTTAGAGATGTTTTTTTTTTTTTGGGACGTACCCGGCTGCACGTTTATTGGACCCGAAAATTCGCTTAAAAGTGGAAGGTTAAGATATTTGAGAAAATTATTATGGAAATAAAATACACGATATATGAAAATCGAGGTACGGTCTTTACAACATTTGGAAATCATTAAACAACTATTCATGTTTCGTTATATTTGAAAGGTGCACGATGGTTATGGATAGTTTCATCATTATTGTTTAGTGTAGAATATTTGACATAGTTCGAATATGTGGCTTATAGCAACATATTACACTATGGTACAAAAAAAAAAACACAACTATGATAGAGACCTAGTACATCTTGTGCTCCTTGAAAAGCTGAGTAAAACAACATTTTTAGAATTTTCAATACACCCTTAAAATCTGAAGTTATGGCTAAAAAAACTTTTTTGTGTTTGATTGATGATTTTATAAAAATTACATTTGTCTGTCTTCACTTTTGACTTACTGCCAAAAAAGTATAAAAGTATAAGTGATTTCTCGGGTTGTAAGTTGGTTTTATGCAACTATATCAGTAGAGACAGTTAATCAGGGAGTGAGGCCACGAAAATTGTCATGTCAGTAAAAAAAATACACATTTAAGAGTTCAGCAGTATTGGTAACCCTATCACCAATTCCGTTGAATTCTTAAATTTTATTGTTAGATAAAAGATTAAGAGTAGAGCGTGGGTGAGCTGTGGTAGCAGGTCAACATGTCTGGAAACCATAAAGAAAGCTCTGTTATTTCCGAAAAGAATCGGAAAATCGATTGGCTTTCGCAAAAGCTCCTATTAATTGAAATTCGACTCAGTAGAGAATTATTATGTTCTCAGATGAATTAAATTTTAATATTAATGACTAAGACACACAAAAAACTTACGTTCAGAGGTCAAAAAATAAAGGCTCAAGCATGGAGAAGGGTCAAATGTATCACGTTTTATCAAAAATTATAGAAAAATCAAAAGAGAATAGCAAACATAACCTCTTCCCAAAAGTTCAGTATAGTAGTATATCTAAGGATCAAATTGAGCGTCATATAGATGCAATTCCTCGTAGGTGTGCTGCCGTAATTGACCCAATATTCAGACTTGATTAAGGTCTGGTAAAAATATGTGTGAAGATTAAATGAAATTTGATATTCCATTTGCTTCGTACGGGATTTGCCAATTTACCCTTTGTGGGGAAGATACTAGAAGGAAGAATGAAGAGTACACCCTTCGAGTTTTATCATGCGCGCCGGTAGGCCAGACAAACAGACTTATGGACGGTCATTTGTAAATCGACTCCAAATTATCTGAAATGGATTTGATCCAAAAAAAAAACTTGGGGTCTAATACCGACATTTCGACATTTCGATGGTGCATATTTTTATCGTAGCCAATTAGCGTATAAGTAAGATATGGATAACAATGATGGAATATTGATAAGAGGTTTTACATATTCTCAATAACGTGTATAAAATAATCTGATATATACTTACGACATTTAATAAGAGAGAACATTTACGATACCTGAAAATAGGAAACAAAAATTTATCACATTTGAGTTTTAAATGATAAAACATAGGTTTTGGTAATATGGATTAAGTGGTTACAATATTTCGGTAGGATGTATAAAATAGTCAATAAAAGGTTGATAAACAATTTATGATATTTAAAAAAATTAATCAAATTTACTCGGAATTTAAAAAATGTTCCTCTTAATAAAAATTAATTTACAATCCTTGCATAATATGTTCAAAATATTCAAATACATACTACTCAAATGTGCCCGATCGAAGTATTAGTTTTAGACACAACGTTTCTTTGAACCAAAACCGTTTTAAAGTCTATTTACAAATGTCCGTCCGTCTGCCTGGCTGGAAGGTGCCGATTTCAACCAAACTGTGCACATCGTAATATTTCTTCCAAACTTAGTTCAAGTTCGAAGATAAAAAATACAATATATTATCATTACCAAGATGGGATCCATTAATCCACACCTTCTGGTAACTCCCCTTCCCCCCACAAATAGTCAAAATCTTAGGCTAATGAAATGTCTGAATTGATTCAAAGTTTGTACAACCTATTATCTTTACCTAGCCCAGAACAAGTCCGAAGATGGGACCCTTTTGTGAACTTCTTCTGGTACATCCTGCACAAATGGTCAACATTTTCAACATTTATAAATCGAATGTTAGACGAATGGAATGTCCGAACTTTGTAAAACCTATTATCTTTACCCAGCCTAGATCAAGTCCTTGGATGAATGCCTTCTGGTATATCCCGCCAACAAGGATCAAATATTTATAAATTCAATATTAGGCGAAATGAAATGTCCGATTTGAACCAAACTTTTCACAACCTATTACCTTAACCAAGCATAGATCATGTCTGAAGATGGAACCCATTGGCCCACACCTTCTGGTACCTCCCCTACAAAGGTTCAACATTTTCAATATTTGTACATTCAATATGAGACGAAGTGAATGACTGATTTAAACCAAACTTTGTACAACCTATTATCTTCACCCAGCATAGATCAGATTCCAAGATAAGACACATTTGCCCACGCCTTCTGATACCTCAACCAATATTTTATAAACTTCTAAATTTAATTGAATAATCGATTTGATCAACATTGAATCCGAAACCTCTGATAAAAACATATAACTCATGTATAAAGCGAATAATAATACCTTTGTGTAATTCCGAAGTCCACGCTAGCCATATGCTGAAAGTATATATCTGTCGTTAATACTGCCTGGCATATTTTTACTTGTTTAAATAATATTTGTCAAAGCCTCTGTAATGGCGTAGTTTTTAATAAATGTTTTTTTAAAAGCCTGTAGGATGCTTGGATTCTTAAAGAATATTCTTGTCAAGGCCTATTGGAGCCATGTATTTTAAAATAATATTTATTTTCAATGACTATTAAAGACGTGGATTAGTTAAAGAATATTTTTCAAGGCCTATTAAAGATGTCGATTTTTTAACATTATTTTTCAAAAGCCTATTAAAGGTCTGATTCTTCAAGGTGTGGATTATTTAAGAATATCCAGATGGCCGATATCTGTTTTGTTTCGAGAACAAATATTTCTGGGCCACAGATTCATGCATGCCAGGGATTCATCATTTATGCCTTGCATTATTTGTTCATGCACGACATCGGTTTTTGGACAGCCTTTGAGCTGGCGTCGGTCGGATTCAATTCATCAAACCAGTTTTTCCAGGTCGAAAATTATAAAAATGATCCAAAAAAAAAAGTTCACTAGTTGTGGTCAATTTTGTGGCATATTTAAAAATTGATGCTAATCTACACAGAGTTACCTTGACCAGAAATATAGTAACCCTCGTACAGACAATAGTAATATAAAAGGATTTTAAACCTTTTTCAAGAATTCAGTTCAACCCCTAATAAAGGCGTAGATTTTGTTTAATATTGTTTTCAATCGCTATTAAAATCTGAGGTTTTTAAGAACTCGATTTTTCGATATTTTAAAATTTAATGCATCTACTTGTTTACTCATATGTCAGCAGGTTGAAAATCACCTAAATTTGGAAACGAGAGTTGGGAGCCCTTTAATTTGAAGATATTTACTCAATATGTTACTATGTAGAATCATATCGATAAGTAGACCTAGATCCATAGAAACGGCTTCAAACTATTTCCAAAAATACTTTTTCCATTATTATGACATTTAGCTAATAAACACTTCATCCTGCTTCTTTGATTTGAACTATTTTATAATTTCCAATTTTTTTATTTTATTTATCACCTGCCTAAGCCATTGATGTCACCCATACTAACCCCTTAACAGTATTATCAGATTCTGATTTTCTTACGTCAACAGGAAAGTTTAAGACTGAAAATCATAGAACGTTTACTGAAGGAGGGGTCGAGTGCTGAAGAACCGATAAATATACCCCTGTCCGATTATTCAAGGTAAGAGAGCGACCTCCAACAACACCCTCATAATTGATTACATATTTAAATAAAATCTTGATAGTGATGAGGGTAGCAGTTCAAGTTCCGATAATGAAGGTAAAGGACCATCGTCGTTAAAGGATTTTTCTGACTTAGAGGGCCCGTGTTGTCATCCACTGAAAGCTCCACCTTGTTCACCCGAATTGGACATTGAAATAAGGAAGGTAAGACCAAAATAAGCAATTTCAAAAAACTTAAATGATAAGTGATAAAAAAATATTGAAATTTGTTTTCTTAATTCAGTTCAAATTTTGTCGCATGCGAAAAGTAATGCAAGAACTAGATCGCATTTATTTTCAACCATTGTTCCATAAGAAATGTCAATTTCTATTGAAATCGAAAAGACCACCACCACTGAGAATACGACGGCCTCGAATTAAAAATGCCAATAAAGAAATTTCAAAAACAAAATTAAATGTGAAGAATAAACGATCTGAAAGTAGAATCAAAGGAGGCCATATTTCAACTTCCCAATCTTCTCAAACGGTACAAAATTCCACAGATTCAAAAGTTACCCTACAATATGTACGACAAATTTCCGATTCGGAAAGTTCTTCTTCAGTGAATACTTTGAAGGGTGGCAATTCTCAAGAACAAATTCGCAGGCAGCGTCCAAAAGGAGGTCAATGCCGCTTGCCATTGAAGCCTCGCTTGAAGGTCTCACGAAAATTACGTCTATGGTTGGAAAAACGTCAAATAATTATTATACGCCGTAAATTGGTAAATAAGAGATTTAGATTTCCTCCTAAACCTAAACGAATTCCGCAATCATCTTCCTCAGTTTGGAGGTAAAATTTTTTTAGTATTTGACAATTTGTTATTGAATTTCATGTTTCAAAATTTTGCAAGGGAAATAAAATCCTAACCGAGGAGAGAACTGAACAACTATTTGTTTATGGCTTCGATTTTTGAAGAATAATTTTCAGGTCCTTAACAAGGCGTGGATTTTTTAAAGAATATTTTTTCAAGGCCTATTTTAAGGCGTGGATTTTTTAAAGAATATTATTTCAAGGCCATTTTAAGGCGTGGATTTTTTAAAGAATATTTTTTCAAGGCCTATTTTAAGGCGAGGATTTTTTTAAAGAATATTTTTTCAAGGCCTATTTTAAGGCGTGGATTTTTTAAAGAATATTTTTCAAGGCCTATTTTAAGGCGTGGATTTTTTAAAGAATATTTTTTCAAGGCCTACTTTAAGGCGTGGATTTTTTAAAGAATATTTTTTCAAGGCCTATTTTAAGGCGTGGATTTTTTTTAAAGAATATTTTTTCAAGGCCTATTTTAAGGCGTGGATATTTTAAAGAATATTTTTTCAAGGCCTATTTTAAGGCGTGTATTTTTTAAAGAATATTTTTTCAAGGCCTATTTTAAGGCGTGGATTTTTTAAAGAATATTTTTTCAAGGCCTATTTTAAGGTGTGGATTTTTTAAAGAATATTTTTTCAAGGCCTATTTTAAGGCGTGGATTTTTTTAAAGAATATTTTTTCAAGGCCTATTTTAAGGCGTGGATTTTTTAAAGTTTTTTTTCAAGGCCTATTTTAAGGCGTGGATTTTTTAGTTTTTTTTCAAGGCCTATTTTAAGGCGTGGATTTTTAAAGAATATTTTTTCAAGGCCTATTTTAAGGCGTGGATTTTTAAAGAATATTTTTTAAAGAATATTTTTCAAGGCCTATTTTAAGGCGTGGATTTTTTAAAGAATATTTTTTAAAGAATATTTTTCAAGGCCTATTTTAAGGCGTGGATTTTTTAAAGAATATTTCTTCATGGCCTATTTTAAGGCGTGGATTTTTTTAAAGAATATTTTTTAAGGCCTATTTAAAAGCGTGGATTTTTTTAAAGAATATTTTTGAAGGCCTATTTTAAGGCGTAGATTTTTTACCAAAACCCCATAAAAATTCTACCTTGCGCTATCTATGTCGTAAATTTATTGCGAAACCAATTCTTTGAAATAAAACCAAAAAAAAACTTATTTTCGCTACTTTTCTTTGCACAGGTTTTCTTCCGCTTTTCATTGAGTTAATTAAAATTGCAATTACTTTTCGTTTAATTGGATGGCTCATTGTTTTTATTGTTATTGTCGTTTGTCGGGGTGGACTTGCTATTGAAAAAACCCAAAGAAGAAAAAACGACATAATTAATTGTTTTTCGACATCTTTGTAAGAATTGTATAATTTACATTTAAATCGAATTTCTAGGTGACGATACGAAAACAGACAAAAGAACGGGGGATGAGTGGGATAGAAAGAGGAAAATTAACAAAAAAAAAAAAAAAAACTCGCCGTAAATTAATTAAAAGTTCATTGTCAGGGACACTTTCAACGACTCATTCATGTTAATTTATTGGTGTGAAGGTGACGAGAGACGTGAGGTGGCGGAATGAAGAGCTAGGAAAATTAATAAAAAACGAAACACAAAAAGCAACCCAAAATCACCTCCAAATGCCAATAAGAGAAGGTAGGGGCAAGGGAGAAAATACATCAAACAAATTGTCAGGGTGAATGGTCAGTAGTCGTACGATTTATTGAGTTAGTTAGTGTGGGTGGGTGGATGGATGTGTAAACATGAAAATGTTAAAAAGAATTCAAAAGAAAACGAATAAAAATTTATTTTGAAATATTGGAAAATCTGTTTTTTTTTTCAGAAGAAAATGACCCCGATATTGTGTAAAGACAGCATTGGTTTTCAAATATTTGTTGAGGTATTCGCACGTAAGTGTGTCAACGATTTATTGTTTTGTCATCTCAGCACATGTGCGATATTTTATAGAGAATGTGTGCCAAGTGGTAACCACTGGCACCACTACCACCTGCTTAAGGTGTGATCGGAGACGGTAATATAATGCTTCGCACACTGACACATATCTGTCGTTTCTTTTTATCAATTGAGTGATATAATAGATAGAATATCTTCACAGACAGAAAAGAATGAATTAGGTGGATGCATTTTTGTACATCGAAAAAGTTCTCTTCCCAAAATATATTATTTTCATTTTTAATGAATATTTTTCCAAAGGATACCCTACATGAATACCTTTCACCATGAGGTGTCTAAAATCGACCCTTTTATGTCGGATAACGATTTTTTACCTACTTATATAACATTAGTGGGTGGCGTGGGGAATGATAGATACCAAGCTGTAATTGGCTTCAACATGGCGAAGTCCAGGCTTTTATTGGTCCCTCTTTCATCTTAATTGTGGACACTGACCTCCCCTCGGTGCCTGAGGAGCTATTTTCATCACCCGATGAAATAGTGAGCTAATATGTGTCGCGAGTTAGTTGCCCACACTCGGAAAACCCCTCCTACTATGAAAAATCTAAGAAAAAGAAAACCATACCCACCTAATGTTGACGACCCCCGCAAACGTATAAAGGATCACGATCTGCGAATCTGCACTTGGAATGTGCGAACGTTGTACAGAAAAGGCGCAGTTCTCGCTTTGGCGGATGTACTCAAGAAGTACAAAGCCGATATTATTGCCTTACAGGAAATGCAATGTAAAGGGACTAGGCGTAAGTAAATCAGACGACTACGCACAGTATTATAGCTGCCATGAAACGAGACATGAATTTGGCTGCGGATTTATGGTTAACAAGAAAATAAAAGACCTCGTTTGCAGATTCACTCCAGTCGATGAGCGAATTGTGTTATAATCCGCATAAAAGCGAAGTTCTTCTACATCAGTCTTATTTGCGCCCATTCTCCGACCGAAGACAAATATGAGCAGACCAAAGACATATTTTATGAGCGCCTAGAAACAGCATATGATCGCTGCCCTGGCCATGACATTAACAAATATCTTTGGCCCCACCGTCGGAAATTCCTGCCTTCATTAAGAAACATCCGACAACGGCAACATTGCAGCATCAGATTCAAGCATCTCGATATACACAAGGCCACATGGATTTCTTCTAATCAAGCAACGAGAAATCAAATTGATCATGTTGTGATAGACGGTGTATTAGACGTTCGATCGATTCGAGGATCTATTCGGACCACTAACTTGTAGCAGCCAAGGTTCGCACTAGTCTTAATGTAGCAGCAAAGGTGCGATCTAACACAACACGGAAACTCGACGTCGAAAAGCTGCAAAGCTCCCTACAAACTGCAGCAAAAGCAACACTTGGGTACCAAAAACCACCACCAAGAGACCCATGGTACGATCAGGAGTGTCGTAATGCTACTGATGTGAAAAACGCAGCGTATAGGTCAACCCTGCAAACAGTAGCAACACGTAACGTGATGGAGAATTATCGGGAGAAAAGGAGTGAGGAGAAACGTGTTTTCAGAAAAAAGAAGAAAGAACAAGGAAAACGTGAGCGTGGGCAAATCCAGATGTACAGGAGGTAGAATGAAGTCCGGAAATTTTACCAACGAGTAAAACACCAAACCGAAGGCTTTGGTGCAGGCACATCCTCCTGTAGAGATGAAGAAGGAAACAGACAGCGTGTTGAGGATCTGGAAGGAGCATTTTGAAAAGCTTCTGGTATCAAATAGTGGCGTTGAAGAAGATACCCCAGAACCAATAAGAGATGATGGTATAGAGTGCATAACACCTAGCCAAGATGAGGTCATAAAATCAATTATTCGGTTCGAGAACAATAAAGCAGCTGGAGCCGATGGGTTACAGCCGAAATATTCGAGACTGGTGGTCAGATGCTGGTCAGGAGCATGCACCTGCACACTAGTACAATTTGCTCAATGATTGGAATAAGTGTTCCGTGCACAAAAAGGATAGAGGAATAAGTCTCCTTCCTATCTAACCTGCTGTGTGAAGACTGAAGCCAACAGTCAATCATATTATTGAACTATAACAATGCGGCTTCAGACCTGGCAAATCCACCATATACCAGAATTTCACTCTGCGCCAAATCCTGGAAAATACCAACGAAAAACAGATTGACACATTTCACCTATTTGTCGCCTATAAGGCCGCTTTCGAAAGGAGGTGTTTAAGCCATGTCTGCGTTCGGCATTCCTGCGAATTTAATACGGCTATGCAGGATAACTTTAACTGGCACAAGGTTGGCAGTTAAAGTCGGAAAGGGCAACTCTTGTAGTGTTTGAGAGAAAACTTCTCCTAAAGATCTATGGGCCGATCTGCGTCGACGGGAAATATCGCCGTCGAAAGAACCATGAGTTGCACCATCTATTCTCGGACATCGACATACTCAGACGTATCGAGCTGCAGCGATTACGGTGGCTAGGTAACGTTGTGAGAATGGATGTCCCCATATTTAAACCCAGATTGCTTTTTCTATGTAAAATTTCGATTATAATAATTGTGGCCTAGAATGACTGCAAAATAGTTTTATTCTTGTTTTATTCTTCGATCTGTATTAGGATTAAACATTTGACTAGAACCTTCTTCATGCCGAAAATAAGGATAGGCCTCTATATGATATTTAGAGGTTATCTCAAAATCTGTTGGGAGATACAACAAAAAAACATGGTTTTGGACCCGGATCTTTTAAGCGTTTTAAAAATCGAAATAGGGTCCATATTAGTTCCTCACTAATCCTAACTCAAATGAAAGACTACAAATTGGCCTTTGCAAAATGTAGGCTGTATCTATTATGAGAATTATATTGAAGACTTTCTTCTGCTGACACATACCAGCACTACTCAATGGTATAAGCTTTAAAATTAAATGAAATATTTGTTAATTGGAGTCGTAGAAACGGGTATTGGTACCCGAACTTCTAGGTCAAATAACCGGGTACATCCCCCAAGAAAAAATCGTTTTTACTAAACTAGAGATAAGCTATGTCAAAACATGTGTTAAAAATATTCAAATATAAAAAATTCCACAAATTTATAAAATTTATTTTTTAAATATCTTAAACAAACTAAAAGTAAAAATATAAAAATAACGCAAAAGTTATCATATCTACAACGGAAAAAATGAAAATATGCAATCCATTCCTCAGTAGCTGATGTTGTTAATATTTTGGGTTATCCTTTGTCGTCGGTTTTTTCATGTTCGCTGTCGCATTGCTCTTGGGTTCTTGGCATTGACAGTGATTTTGTTTTTTTTTTTTATATGTCACAACATGCCATCCGGATAGATAGCCAAGACGACAAATGAAGCAAAAAAACCCGAAATAAAAATCAACGCCAAAACCAAAAACCCCAACACATAAAATAAAGTTTTTTTGTTCGAATAACAACAAAAACTAGTGAAAAAATGCAGTTTACAAATAGGTCAGGCAAAAAGTCGCATACAAAACACAATAACCAAAATAACCCAAAAAATAATAACAAAAAACGCCAGGCAAGCAACCACCAAAAAGCGAAAAATTAAATGGGACAGACTTCGAGTGACAGAGAGAGAGAGAGAGAGCAAAATAAAAACAAAGAATCAGCCAAACCAAAAAGTGGCTATAAAGACGGATGAATGCCAAGAAAATAGTTTCTTGGTTGTATGGTTGTAAAATCAAAACAACAACATTTGACTATAAACGCCAATAGTTGTGGTTACCAGGAGCCCAGCTGGCATATCACAGCGAACACGGCAACAATGACTGAAATGCAAATGGATCGAAAAAAGTCGAAACATTCTTGAGGAAAACCCTGCATGAGTAGCTGCTGCTGCAAAATTACGTGTTTTGTGGTTTTTCTTCAAAAGAAATGAAACATTTTCTCTATGGTGGGGTTTGTCTTCGTTTCCCCCCCCAAACTTGGCAATGGAGGCCAATATAGTACAATGTACTCGTTCGTTCGTTTGTCGGTGTTTTTGTTGTAGCAGCAGCTGCCACCACCACCACAAATTTAAGGCCAAATAAAGGTTTTCTTTTTGATTTCCTTTTGAGGTTAGGAGGCGGGTGGTGCTGTCGGGTTGTTTTGTTATACCCTTCATTTCAATATGATGTACAAAAACATAGTTAAGTCGTTTATTTTGAAAGTATTTTAAGTCCACGCCTAAAATTATGCTTGAAAAACTATTTAAAAAAATCCACGCATAAAATTGTGCTTGAATAACTATTTAAAAAATCCACGCCTAAAACTATGCTTGAAAAATGTTTTTAAAAAATCCACGCCTAAAACTATGCTTGGAAAATGTTTTTAAAAATTCACGCCTAAAATTATGCTTGGAAAATGTTTTTAAAAATTCACGCCTAAAATTATGCTTGGAAAATGTTTTTAAAAATGCACGCCTAAAATTATGCTTGAAAAACTATTTTAAAAAATCCACGCCTAAAATTATGCTTGAAAAACTATTTTAAAAAATCCACGCCTAAAATTATGCTTGGAAAATGTTTTATCCAATCCGCGCCCAAAGCTATGCTTGAAAAAATGTTTTAAAAAATCCACGCCTAAAATTATGCTTGAAAAAATGTTTTAAAAAAATTCACGCCAAAAATTATGCTTGATTCACGCCTAAACTTATGCTTGAAAAATATTTTTTACAAAAACCACGCCTAAAATTAGGCTTGAAAATGTTTTAAAAAAATCCATGCCTAAAATTAAATCTACGCCAGAAAATTATTTTAACATTCCACGCCTTATATAAGGTCCAGAAATAATATTTTTAAAAAATCCACGCTATATATAAGGCCCAGATCCACGCATTATACAAGGCCCAGAAAAAATATTTTTAAAAAATCCACGCCTAATATGAGGTCCATATCCACGCCTTATACAAGGGCCAGAAAAATATTTTTAAAAAACCCACGCCTTATAAAAGGTCCAGATCCACGCCTTATATTAGGCCCAGAAATAATATTTTAAAAAAATCCACGCTATATATATAAGGCCCGGATCCACGCTTTATACAAGGCCCGGAAAAATATTTCTAAAAAATTCACGCCCTATATGAGGCCCATGTCCTCGCCTTATACAAGACCCAGAAAAATATTTTTAAAAAACCCACGCCTTATAAAAGGCCCAGATCTACGCCTTATATTAAGCCCAGATCCACGCCTTATATTAGGCCCAGATCCACGCCTTATATAAGGCCCAGATCCACGCCTTATATTAGGCCCAGATCCACGCCTTATATTAGGCCCAGATCCACGCCTTATATAAGGCCCAGAAATAATATTTTTAAAAAATTTACGCTATATATAAGGCTCAGATCCACACCCAGAAAAAATATTTTTAAAAAATCCACGAAATATATGGCCCAGATCCACGCTTTATACAAGGCCCAGAAAAAATATTTTAAAAAAATCCATATCCACGCCTTATATTAGGCCCAGAAAAATATTTTTAAAAAATCCACGCCTTATAAAAGGCCCAGATCCACGCCTTATATAAAGCCCAGCTCCACGCCTTATATTAGGCCCAGATCCACGCCTTATATTACGCCCAGCTCCACGCCTTATATTAGACCCAGATCCACGCCTTATATTAGGCCCAGATCCACGCCTTATATTAGGCCCAGATCCACGCCTTATATTAGGCCCAGATCCTCGCCTTATATAAGGCCCAGATCCACGCCTTATATAAGGCCCAGATGCACGCCTTATATAAGGCCCAGATCCCCGCCTTATATAAGACCCAAAAAATATTTTTAAAAAATCCACGCCTAAAATTAGGCTTGAATTTTTTTAAATAAAAATATATGTTTTTTAATCCACGCCTAAAATTAGACTTGAATTTTTTTATATGAAAAAATATTTTTTTTAATTCACGCCTAAAATTATGCTTGAAATTTAAAACTTCAAAAAATCACACCTTTAAATTTATATTTACTTATTTATTTTTTTTTTATTGTCAATTTTTATAAATGTAAAAAACAACTCAATATAGGGTATCACATGGTCGCCTCTCCCATACGTAAAAATATTTTCCCTCTATTGCTTTTTCTCCTACTTTTCTGGCCGAGGAAGACAATTGCAAATATTATTCGCAGAAGAATATTCTGAAAAATTTGTAAATAAGTGATTTATGCAGGTACCAAAATTGGCAAACAAAACTACAACCGAAAAAATACATTTCGTATAAATATTTTGCCATTAATCAAATAATGTTCGGTAGCCCCTCAAATGCTCTGCCCCCTATTTCGGTGTTTTGCATTCTGTCTCTACATTGATGGCGGCACGGCAATGGCACGAGGATTTTGTTTTTTCGAAAACGCCTTAAGACAATGATTTATTTATTTTTTCTTTGATGTTATTGCTTTTTTGGGGGGGTTTTGAAGTATTGTTTATCGGTGATTTTATTAGACCGTTGGAAAGATAGATTATAGTTGGTGCTTTAGAATATAATTTATTTGACTTTTTTAAATGGTAATTTAAATGTTAATAATAAAATTATTGCAATGGGGATATTTAATCAATCATATGAAACTGTTACTAACCAGTAAGTAAAGCAGTATAGTCGGACGGGGCCGACCATACGATACCCTACACAACGGCTACGGAACTCTAACTTTCTGCGGATGTTTATTCTGAGCTTACGCAATATTTCGTGATATTTGCAACCTCTTGACCTAATTATTTATCCAGATTCCCTTCACCGTGGGTTGTCTCGTGATGTTCGGCTTTCAGTTCAATCGACTCGGCAAAATTTAAGTTTTTGGTCCACTTTTTTCCCATCATCGCCGAAAATTATAAGCGTTGTCCTTGACCATAACAAGAACCTCATGCAAAATTTCAAAACGATCAGCGCTATATTTCCGCCCTCTAGTGTGGTAATGGGTTACTAAATAATATAAGTTAACGGCTCACCCTAATAAACATCAAACTAAATATGCAAACCAACTAGTAAACATTCCCATCATTATGCTGCGCAAGCAGTCCGACAAATCAACAGGAATATGACACCAGGGCAGTCATCCGCCACAAACACGCGCACTAATACCAGCGCACCGCAAGTGATGACTCAGCGTAATAACGAGCACGACCAGGCTGCAGTATAATATTAGTTTTAAGTTGAAGTTAATCATAATTGTAAATCCAACAAAGAGAGGTGCATAGCACCGCAACATAAATGTTAGTAACAAAATAAAGAAACACCATAGCAGTGTGAAATAAACTTTAACTTCTAACATTAACTGGCGCCCAACGTTAAAGGATTAAAACATCCCAACTGCCGGTACGAGAACCGTTCCTGAGTAGGAGTACGAAAAGGATGTTACGTAAGAACTAGCGGACTACCGGGATATAAGGAAAATGATCAAATTATTATTAGTAAGTTATTATAAATTTAACAAAAGTAAAAAAGAAGAAATGTTAAAATAAAATTAAACAAAATAAGGAATAACACAGAAAGTGAAAGTGTGAAATCTAATTTACAAAAAATCATATTTGTGCTAGAATACGTTTAACAAAAATAACAAAGTAAGAAGAAAGAAATGTTAGAGTAAGGTAAAACAAAAAATAAAGTGTGACATCTAAATTTACAAAAATCATATTTGTGCGAAATTAACAAATGTAAGAAATATGAAATGTTAGATTAAGTTAAACAAAAAAATAGAGTGTGGCATCCAAATTTAAAGAGTCATATCCGTGCTGAAATAAGTTTAAAGAAATTTTGATAATAGATTTGTGACGTGAACTAGGATTTGGTGTTTCTTTTTCTCCTTTTTTTCGAGCGGCCAATGCCGGAAGATTTAAACAACTTAATAACAAGGGTCGAAGCTATGAGTGTTTCAGGACAGACATCTTCGCCTTCTGGGGCAGCTCCCGTAAGGTTTAATCCCTTTACGGAAAGTCAGACTAATGAGGTGAAACGAATAATAAGTGAGACGGTGGCAAACCTTCTCAAACAGGGGGAGGATGTTACCGCCACTAAAGATGTCGACATAGAAGGATCTGGGGATATCTCAGAAGGAGAGAGAATACCAGACATAGTGAAGACGTTAAGGGAATTCTCGGGCAAGCCAGGAGAATTTAGTTCGTGGAGGAAAGCTGTTGATAGGATCATGAACATTTATGAGTCACAAAGGGGAACAACCAAATACTTCACAATTCTACACACTGTTAGGCATAAAATTGTTGGTGAGGCCGACACGGCTTTGGAGTCTTATCGGACCCCATTAAATTGGAAAGCGATAAGAAAGTGTTTAGTGCTTCATTTTTCAGATAAGAGAGATATTTCGACCTTAGAGTATCAAATGACCGTCCTATCTCAGGGTGGGCAAACCATAACAGATTTTTACCAGAAGGTTTACCACCATTTGTCTTTGATTCTGGACAAGATTGATTGTCTGGATATAGGGAACGAGGCTTTGGATGTATTGACCCAAACATATAGGGACAAGGCTTTGGACACCTTTATTCGAGGACTTAATGGTAATCTTCCAAGCTTAATGAGTGTTACAAACCCGACAAGTTTGCCTCAGGCTCTAAATGCCTGTTTAAAATTAGGTAATCTAGGTGTGCGTATTCAACACGCTACCGAGAAAGGATCTAGACCGAACAGGATCCCCCAAACTAACCCTCCTAGACATTTTTACCCACAGCTGACGATTGGTGATAGGAATTTTCAAGGTGACCAAAGGTACAGAGGCCCTACTCAATATCGTTATCAGAATTTCCGAAGTGGAGAACAACAATACGGAGGGCCGGCGAACTTTTCGAATCGACCTCCAGTAGTGAATAATTTTGGACACCCCCAATACGGAGGATACAGACCCCCACTTCCTCCTAAACCTGCTGTACCAATGGACGTGGATCAATCAATACAGACTAGGCAGGTAAACTATCAGAATAGGCCACAGTTGAGTAATGCTTTTAACAATGTTCAGCCTAACTTTAAGAGAAATAATTCAGGAAATATTCATCAGCCGCAAAAGCAGCAGAGAATGTTTAATGTTGAGGCCCAAATACGTGAGGATGCAGAGCCGGATGAAATGAATGGTTCTGATGAACAGGAATATGAGGTTTCCTATGACGAAGCGTACGAGGAGGATCTAGACGATCAGTTGGCAATTGTAGATGACGTTAATTTTTTAGACTAGCTTCAACGTTGCCATACCTCCCTTTCAGAATGAAAAATGGCAACGAACTTAAATTTCTTATAGACACCGGTTCGAACAAAAATTATATTAATGGCAAATTTATTAGAAACCCTCTAAAGAACCAGAAACCTTTTCATGTTAAGTCCGTAGGCGGCATAGTTAGTATAGAGACCCATAGTTTTATTGACATTTTTAATTGCGGGATCGGAAAGTTAGAATTTTACATCCTTCCTGGTCTAGAGACCTTTGATGGGATAATAGGGAATGATACCCTGAAATCTTTGAATGCAGTGATTTACACTTGGAGATCCTATCTCACAATTCTGGATGGAAAGAAATTTCCTTTGAAAGAGCTGCAAATTGATGAGATTAATAACATGAATCTACGTTTAAATCATCTAAATCCCGAAGATGAAAAAGAAGTCAGGAATATTTTGGATGACCATCCAAACCTTTTTGCAGATCCCAATAAAAAACTCACTTATTCAACAATCGTACAAGCTGAAATTAATACGAGTAGTGATAGTCCAGTTTATTCAAAATCCTATCCGTATCCAATGGCACTAAAATCCGAAATTGACAAACAGATAGAAGAACTATTAAGGGACGGGATAATTCGCCCTTCCAGGTCCGCATATAATGCTCCAGTTTGGATAGTACCAAAAAAACCAGATGCTTCAGGTGTGAAAAAATACCGCATGGTTATTGACTATAGGAAACTTAATGAGATAACTAGACCTGACAGATACCCCATACCTGAAATTACAGAAATCTTGGCTAACTTAGGCGAACAGAAATACTTTTCCACCATAGATTTAAAGAGCGGATTCCATCAGATTCCACTTAGGGAATCCGATATTGAGAAAACAGCTTTTTCCGTCAAGAATGGAAAGTTCGAGTTCACAAGACTACCATTTGGACTACGTAACGCGTCTGCAATATTCCAAAGAGCTCTAGATGATATTCTTAGAGAGCATATAGGGAAACGGTGCTACGTCTACATTGATGACATTTTGATATTTGGTAGGACTAAAAAGGAACACATTGAAAATTTGAGGATAATATTCCGCACTTTGGAAGACTCTAATCTGAAAGTTCATTTGGACAAGAGTGAATTCTTAAAGGAAGAAATTGACTTCTTAGGGTTCAATGTAAAGGAAGGAGGTTTTTCTGCAAACCCAGACAGACTTAAGGCCATAGTTAATTTCCCTCAACCCAGAACAGTTCATGACTTGCGATCGTTCCTAGGTTTGACTGGACATTATCGGAGATTCATAAGGGGCTATGCTCAAATAGCCAAACCATTAACTTCCATGATGAGAGGCGATATAGGGAAAACCCCGAGAAACCAGTCAAAAAAAATCAGTGTCAATTTGAATTCCGAACAGATTGAAAGTTTCAAACAGCTCAAGAACTGTTTGGTATCGGAGGAAGTCGTTTTGAACTATCCCGACTTTGATAAGCCCTTTGAACTCACTACTGACGCCTCGAAATACGCTTTAGGAGCAGTTTTATCTCAAGGCAATAGACCTATCACATACCTTTCTAGAACTCTCAGTAGGGCAGAAGAGGAATATGCGACAAATGAGAAAGAAATGCTGGCGATAATTTGGGCTTTAAAGGAATTGAATTGTTACTTGCTACCATAGACATATCATTAAAGAAACCAGTCTAGCGGAATCAGATCTGAAAGTCATATTAAAGAGATACTTAAATCCTACAGTAGTCAACGGCATCAAGACCTCAGAGCCAGTTATGCTTATGATTCAAGCACTGTACCCTCATCACTTCAGAAACATTAAAGTACGATTCGCTCGAATAATGGTTGAAGATGTTACTGATGAGGAGAGACAAAAACAAATCATTATTGAGACTCACAACAGAGCACATAGGAATAATGCCGAGAATAGGAGACAAATTTTAGAGAGCTATTACTTCCCTTCTATGACTAGGAAAATAAAGAATGTGATCAATGTCTGTAAAGTATGTAAAGAAAATAAGTATGAGCGACATCCGAACGCTCC
>NW_026874910.1:0-17032 GCF_032173495.1 Musca vetustissima
TTTGATGTAAATGATTAACCAAACTCCTAATATTTGTACGATTGGGACAAAATTTTGCACAGCACACTGAATCAGGTCCATGCTTATGTGTGCGCAGTTTTGGTGGAATCGGTTCAGAGTTAGATATTGCTCCCACCTATATAGTCGTCCGATTTTATGTGAATGATGCACCAAACTCCCAATATTTGTCTGATTGGACAAAATTTTGCACAGAGTATTGCATTAGATACAGACTGATATCTGAGAATTTTTTTAATCGGTTCAGATTTAGCAAGGTTTGTTGAAATCGGTTCACTGAATTGAGCGTAGAGTGATGTCTGGCAAGATTCGAGAAAATCGGTCCAGATTTAGATATAGCTCCCATATATGGTTTTGTCCGATTTCACGTAAATCGTGCACCAAAGTCCCTATATATCCTTCGATTTGCACGAAATTTGGCATATCGTACTGAATTTAGTCCAGACTGATGTGTGCCAAATTTCGTGAAAATCGGTTGAGATTAAGATGTAGCTCCGTTATATTATAGATTGATTGTAAATAATTGACGCACCAAGGATCCAATATATGGCTGATAGGAACAAAACTTACTGAAATTTGTATTACCTAACCTTTGACAAGTTTCGCCGAAATCGGTTCATATTAAGATATAACTTCCATATATATTTTCGCCCGATTTTAAGTAAATTGGACATCAGACTCCTCATGTAGGGATATAATACCCTTCACCCCATCCGACTTTTGAACTTTCCTTACTGGTTGATATGTTCGCTATGTATGACAAACGGTCTCGCTGTCATCTGACGCTCACAAAATAAATCGGTATTAAGTGGAAGTTCGGTAAGTGTTCTAATCGTAAACAAATTGGTTTTTATTAGGTGCCAAATTTTCCAATAAAAAATGTCTCGCCATTTATGAATTCCCGAACGAGGTCGGACTTAGCAAAATGTTTACTTATTTTTGAAGTGTATCCTGTTAACCATTGTCACAGGTCAGACCGATATTATGCGACATACAATAAATTCGTATCTACACCACACAGATCTCTATTGTGCCAAAACTACTCTATTTTGCGATGGCAGATGCTGCTATTGGAGGCGTGTTTTCTTCGAGAATTGCATTCATCCTGTATTCTGGAATTGTTTAGTGTTTGATAGGAGTGACGACCTAGGGTTTTCCTCCATGCCTGGGACGTAGATGCTTATTTGGTGGTTCGGATAACTGATTTTGCCACACCGAAACATATACAGCAACGACAACAATTTGTTTTTGGAAGAATTTTCATGTAAGTCGTATATTGCAGTCTTTCATTGGGTTACATCTGTATATGTTGTCCACAAGGATTATGTATGAGCTCCACAAGTGACCAAATGAAATTCACATTTATTGGTTGATGTTGATTTATATGTAGATAAAGATCAGGCCTTTAATGTCATACGTTTTCATATTATATCAAATATTTTACATACATCCGATGGACGGATACATACAAATAAAGTCATTAAAAAGGGTCACGATATAGGGTCTCATCGTCTATGGGGTCTTATCTATATAATATATAATATATAATATATACCTAATGTGGTGTAGAGTATCACATAATCGACCTATCCTGCTTGTGTCTTGTCCTAAAAGGTTTATATTATAATAATTTAGTTTAGTTTTAATCAGTCTAACTTCGGCAGGGTTAAATATGATTAAAAAATTTAAATCAATGCTTAAAAGTAGTTAATTTGTTATTTAAATGTACGATATCATCTGAAATTAGGTCATTCTTTTAAAACGTGTTCATATAGTATTTTGTTAACAACGAAATGTTTAACCTATATTATTACTTTTTTACCACAAAAAGTTTAAACATTTCAAAGCCCTCTAAAATTTTCAATTACCGCAAACTTTGCAAAAAAATGCTATCCAAACATTGCAACATTTTTCCATAAATATTAACTACCGTAAATATTAATCAAAATATTTTGAAAAATAACAAATAATAATATCTATAAAACATTGCAATTAATATCTTATTTAATAACAAAATATAAGCCATAAATATTTGCATAATATTTCTGTGGAACAACAGCACAAAAAAAATCATTATGACATTTAATGGGAATTTGCCAAAACCACAGTCAAAAACAAGTGTGGGATATCAATGAGTGTTTTCAACACTATCGACAATTTAGTGGTTTAATTATAGAAAACATACATTAAAACTTTTTTTGTTGGTGTTGGCGAAATTTCCAAAAACAAAATCTACTATCAAAACTAATAATGTTTGTCAATTGATTTCCATTACACCGAATAATAAAATTAATGGTTTTCATAAATGAGTTTATATAGTCATCAATCATAATAGTACGGCCATTGTTAGTGGATTAGGATGACTAAGTAACTTGTGTCGAATATAATAGCCAATGATGGCTTTTCACAAAAAAATTTTAGTTTCAATATCAGACCATTTTTTAGTTGCACTCATTAAACCCGTTCATAATATCATCGGCATTTCTGAGTATTTCATCCATGCGAAACATCGCAAATATGTAGTGTGAGATGTGATTACGATACGGAATTCCCACTTTAAGAATTAACAATATAACCCAACAATATTTTTAGAAATGAAAGCAATTTTTAAGACCAATCCTAAAAAAATATGATAATAAAAATTGACTGCCGACAATATTAATTAAATATATAAAAGTTAGGTTCCACGGAGATTCACAATTCAACGGCCACTACAATGTTTCATAAATATGGCAGTGCTAATTCAAGTGTAAACATAATTATTAAATATAAATAACGCATAGACATATCGACATAGAGAGATACAATAAAATATGTTTATATTAGAGCTTTAGCAAAGTGAAAAAAATATATGAATATGGCGATTTGAGGAAAAATGATATAAGTCAAAAATTCACAAAAATTATGTCGTTCTATTACGTATTAAATCGATCTTACGATTTCCTCCAATTAAGTGTCTTAAACAGACATTGATACCATTTGATTAGATTTGTTATGAGCTTTCAAATGACATGCATATAAGTTTTTGATTAAAGCCGGTATAGAAATCAGTGTTATAATCTGAAAACAATATTCAAAAATTTAGGCATCCCGATCGGTCTTCCGGAAATACATTTTATAAACGTTTTTATTATATTAAGATATATGCTGTAATTTAAAGACTTGAGTATTTACAATGCACATTGTATACAACGATTAAGATTTTCTGGGCAAGGAAGAAGGACGATGAGAACATACGAATATCAATTTCTTATCTTTACGGTTCAGGAAAAAAGGCGGAACATAACATAAAGCAATATACCTTGAATTCGCAGCTATCCAGATCGATGGAGTGCCCCATTTGGAGTTTATGATAGCTTACCGATCACTGCATAGCAGTTCTCTTCTGTATAGCGCCTCCTGGCAACCTTCACATAAGACGATGGCATCTTACCAATTGATGCAGCCCTATTTCTCGTTCGAAGAGCTGGTTGGTCCTTTTGGGATTCTCAGACTTTACGGAAGATTCCGATACGGCGTTCATCTTCTCGTCTTCAGTATATGGGTTATCATACCAGTTCCTTTATCTTGGGCCGGCTCTGCTTTTCCTTTATATCAGTTGATGGGAAGGCCTGATTGATGGACAGAGTTATTCTTTGAAGAATCAGTTTGCTTTTCGCAATTGTTTTTCCGTTTCATCTTGCCCACATTCCGTTTTTGTACCCTTCATAAATACTTTTTCCATTTCGTGAGCTTAGCCATTTCTTTGCTTTGCTACTTGATAAAATTTGCAAAATTTCGTATCAATCGGTGCAAAATTTACTTACACTCCAAAGAAAATATATATGGGATCCGATTTCAACGAAACTTGCCAGATATAAAAATATACATGGGAACCGTTTTCAACGAAACTTGCCTTGTATTAACTTCACTACATTAAACAAAATGGTGTGTCAATCGTTCAAACTTTGGGTCTTTAGTACACAATTTACATAAAATCGAATAAATATATATATGGGAGTTATATCTAAATCAGAACCGATTTTCCTGAAACTTAGCAGATAAATAAAACTAGGACGAAAATATATAAGGGCGATATCCATATCTGAGCCGATTTTCATGAAACTTAGCACACATCATTCCAGACTTCATTTAGTACGCTATGAAAAATTTCGCGTGAATCGAAAGTTATATAGGGACTTTGGTGCACCATATACCTTAAATCAGACGAATATATATATATATATATATATACATATGGGAGCTATATCTAAATCTGAACCGATTTTCATGAAACTTAGCGAACTTCATTCTACACTCAATTCAGTACGTTATGCCAAATTTCGTGCAAATCGAAGGATATGTAAGGACTTTAATGCACCATACACTTTACATCGTTTATTATCCTTTCACATACTTTGTTGCTCTAGGAATCCCAGTTCGAATCTCAGCGTGCATAATTTTCCAGTTTTGCAACGAACAAAGATTGAGAATTTGGTAAAAATTCCAAAAAACCGGATTGCAACACAAGTAGCATGGATTGAATATCGGGTTTTTGCGATTGCTATGAAAACATACAAATTGCAAGCAATGACACTCAACAAAGAATTCAGAATTAAATCCTGCCTTTGTATCGTTTGTTTATTGTGCATGGAATTAAAGGATATAGTGTTGTTTATGTCCTATTAATAGTAGTTACATTAAATTAGAAGGTCATATAGATAAATCTGCCATCTATATGTGGGATCGATATTGATGCACAAGTTTGAGATAAATATATGGTTTGGATAATCGCTACCAAATGACAACACATTTAATACAATCGCTATGATTGGTCGAATCGAGCTCTAAGTAAAAACTTAGCTTACGGTGTAAGCTTTAAAGAAGCTTTGTAGAAATAGTGCATTTCAAATGTCCCTGCGAAAACAACACCTAATCTTTGACAAAGAAGACCAATCAAGTAGTTGTATACCACCACTATAACTCCAGTAGCCTATTCCTAATCAGCTATAGACTTATTATAATTTCTTTAGTTTCTAAACATACTGAGATAGATCGAGTTGCGGAAGTTTATTTTGTTCGAAGATACGAAATGGTCCTCCAACAAAAGTTATCAAAATTACATATTTTGTGGACACGTATTAGATATTTGGCTGTTGCGTTAGTTTACTATTGAAAGATGTAACCGAACCAAGCTTTGAGCATAGTAATTTGTCGCCACTCTTTTTTGTGTCAAATAACAAAACTTAAATCTTATAAGGTATTTTTTTACTCCGTGAAAAATGATTGGCAAAGGATGCCGAAGAGGAGCTGTTGACCTCTAATTGTTCAAGAGAGTGCAAATATCGTGAAATATTTTCCAAGCTCGGAATAAAGATCCGCAGAAATTTAGCGCTCAGTGGTAGTTGTCGGCCACGTCCAACTCACTTGTTTTATAATACAGTGTGTTCAGAGTATTCGATGTGAACCCAACTAAGAATAGAAGTTAAAAATTCATTGTTCATTCCTTTAGGAATGGTAAATATTTTGAAAATGTTTAAAACTCATATGAAGGGAATGGAATATCCGAACTTTGCACATCGTAACATTTTTACCTACCCACATTGTGTTGTCCCATGGTTGCTTTTACAAATATGCTTAGAATCACTTTCTGAGTTGATTAATGCATGTCCCTCTGCCCGTGCGTCCATGGGATACAATAGGGTTCCCATGGACGCACGGGCAGAGGAGAAAAAATCGGTTCAGATTTAGATATAGCTCCAATATATATTTTCGTCCGATTTAATGTAAATTTAGCACTAAAGAATCAAATATTGGCCAACCAGCACACAATTTTATATAATATACTGAAAATACTACAACCTTTCGTGGGTCAAGTTTTCTTGAAATTGGTTCAGATTTGCATGACCCAAATTTATTTACAAAGTATGGAATATATTGTAGAATGGCATATGTAAGGACTGATGTTAATCGGTTTACTTATATATAAAGATCGCATTTTTAAGTTCGTTCAATTTCATGTCAATGTTCCTTCGAAAAGACGACATCTGTAAAGGGTTTCATATAGTCGGCCCAGTCCGACTTTACTACTTTCCTTACTGGTTTTTGTTTGTGTATTGGATTGATATAATTTTCATCCGATTTCAACTGAATGGTGTACCTAATATCTAAAATTTGTCCGATCGTGCAAAACGTACCAAATAGAACCTAGTATAACGTGTGTTGGATTTTGTAAAATAAATGCAAAGATAGATATAACCGCTCTATATTTTCGTCTGAGTTCACACAAATTGTGCACCGAATAACAAGCGTTTGTCCGATCAAGATAAATTTTGCACAGCGAACTGTCCTGCAGCATACCAAATTGTTGCTCAAATACGTCTAGATTTATACATAATTTTTCGATTTAATAGCAATGGTACACCAAAGAACCCAAGTCTTCCCAATTGCCTCACATTTTTTTATAGATTACAAATTTGTATGTGTATAGGTTATTTTAAATTAGTTCAAATTTCGTCCGTTTTTTGTATGTACCCAAAGTGGTGAAGGGTTATATGATCCGTTCGACTTTTGAACCTTATTAGTTTGACATTACATTTTATACCCTACACAACTACGTTGTCAGGATATTAGAGCTTTGTGCAGCCCCAAGAGTTTGTAACGCCGCGAAATTTTGCATGTAGGATGGGTTTGGCCCAATGAAGACCCGTATTGTTTTTGGTAAAGATCTGTTAATATTTAGGGGATGAAATGGACCAAATTCTTAATTTTAGTTGGTTTTTCTGGTGGCTCCAGAGGCCGCAATTATGGCCTAAACATCTCGAATTTTTACATGAAGAAGGGGATTGGGCCAAATAAGCCTGTTTTGAAAATATGAATTCTATAGCGTATATATCTAACCCTGAAGGACCTAGACCCGATAAGTTGAAAAAAGATCCAAGAGGAGTGGTTGACCTTTTAATTGATACCAATTATATTCTCGTGTGTACTCGGATGTGGGAGTTACACGTAAATATTTACAGGTTCTTACGTATTCAGATATTATTTTATAAACCATTACCACACTAGAGGGCGAAAATATAGCGCTGATCGCTTTGAAATGTTCCATGAGGTTCCAGTTATGGTCAAGGACAACGCTTATAATTTTCGGTGATGATCAGATAATAATTTTTGGATGTAGTGGACCTGAAAACTTATTGGAGCCTATCGATCGAATCGAAACACCTATAGGCTACAATTATAAGCCGAACATCACGACACAACCCAGGGTGAAGGGAATATGTACAAGTAATTAGAAGTACTGTACTGAATATTGGTTATATTCGGAAAATATATCGGTGTAAGGAAAATGTGCTGTTGAGCAATAATCGGCCAAGAGGGTGCAGCTATGATGAAATATTACCCAGGCGCGGAATAAAATTCCGCCGAAAGATAGAGTTCTGTGGTAGTTGTGTAGGGTCGGCCCGTCCGGCTACTGGTTTTGTATAATATTTAATTCTTCGTACTCGATTTCTATTTTTTCCTTTGCGTTCTTAATTTATTCAACCGGACTCCAATTATCACTAAATACGATTTTTATACCTCGCAATATTCTACAAAAATGTTGGTCATAAGATTTTTTGTGTTATTGGTATATTCCATTTAAACCGTTTCTTGTGACTAAAATAAATAAACTTCAATAAATTTAGTATACATTTCTTGTTATGTAGAACTGTCGGCTCTTTCCTAATTATTTTCTAAAAACGCAAAAAAAAATAAATAAATAAATTTCGAGGAAAAAAGAACTGGGTATCTAGATGTTGGACCGAATATTCCGATAAAATACATCCAAAGGCAAATGAAGATATGAAGTTATATTTTCAAGTAAAATAATGTCTAGAGATTTCGTATACTCACCAAGGTCTTTCATTCCCAGTAGGAATTTTCACCCCCAAGTGTGCGTGTAAATTTTATTTGCGATACAACACGAAATCTAAGAGCACCTTCCGTTTGATCTGGAACTAGATTTTGACTCTGAAATCTTTAAACAACAACATTGATGTTTCATCTGCATATTTAGTGTTTGTTGACTTAGTCCTTTTCACCTTGAATTTTTTAGTGTTAATATTTTAATTTCTGTTCTGATTATTGTTATGTTCATTCGAGTGCATCCTCGCGTATTTTATACGTATGCGTACTTATGTATGTGTGTGTGTGCCTGTTTATTTAGATTCTATATGAGCAAGCATATGCATACATTTTGTACTGTGTTAGACTAATTAAATAACTAATCTCTACGCTTGATTACTTTTCATACATCCATAAAACAATAACAATAATAATAAAGTGCATTTTTCATTTTGTGTGTTTCGCGAGAAATTTACTGATACTGAAATGTGTGTGTGTGTGTGTGCACGCGCTAACCACATATTTTGTTTATGCAGCGCTAATAACTCAATTGAATATCGGTATTTAAAAGAGATATTGTATGAGAAAAAATATTATTTTTTATTCGAAATAATTCTAATTAAAAGGCGGGACCACCATCACTTATGAGTGATGTTCAGTGGATATACAACGAAATGCTTGCGATCATACGCATCCATAGACTTCATGTGGGGGATATAACACCTTTTTAATCTAATTAGAATTAATTAAATTATTTAACCTGAAAATGAGGAAGATGTGCTCGAAATTAAAACATTTTTAAATTAAATCCTAGATATAATACTTTTATTTACATTTTCATAAAAAATCTTGATATTCAGAATTTTTCTACCATCTATTCCGGCATGCCAATAACCCAACAAATTTGAATTTAATTAAAAAAATGTCTTTTAAATTCTTTCCACAAAAAATATTTTCAAAAACCCTACCTCTATTATTCGCGCGTACACACGTATATTCATTTGTCCGATAGACAACAAAGCCATTACATGCACCAAATAGGCTTGTCAATAGTTACACACACACACATATACAAGCCCACACAACAATGGAGGGAAAACATTATTGTTGTATTAGTGATATCTCCGCTACCGTTTGACAAAGATAACAAAACAACGCGGTATGCCTTTGGTAATGGAATCCTTTTTGTTGTGCTGGTACCTCAATTTTATTTTCCAGAAAACCAAATGGCTTGGCTATCGGAACCGGCTATTTTCGGCTGGATATGCCATTCGAACAACGTCTGACGGACATTGACATAAATGTAAAATGTAAAACATGGTCATCAAAACACATGTCGTTGTTTATGTTACGCTGTCAACGCTGTGGTTGCAGCTAATGCAGTTTGCACAACAGGCATAAGCGGTAGGCGTTTGGTTTTGTCGCATGGCATTCACGTAAATGAAAATGTGGGCGCTAAAAAGTTTGAGTGTGGTAGAGATAGTGGTGTATGTTTTGGAGTTGCCATGGGTGTATGATATGCTAAATCAAACTACCTAAAGTTCATGGTATTTTTTATCGATTTTCTTGTACAATCAGCAATGTTTCGAATACTTTTACAGGAAAAGTATGTTAACAGTATGTTATCATGTTGACATCCGTATTGAAATTACTGCAGGTTGACGTCTGTGAAATTTTGTTGAGATCGATTCAGATTTAGATATAGCTCCCCTATATATTTTCGTCCGATTTTATGCAAATGTAGCATTATACTGTCAATATGTTCCCAATTGAGACAAAATTTTCAAAATAAATTTTCAACTACTCAAGCCCAAATAAACAAGGGTTCTTGAAGAAGACTTTTGGGAGCCTATTTTAAAATATTATCCTTCCAAAATGGTTGCGCAAAAAACATGTGTATACCAAGGAAGCAATTGTACGTATGTGAATTAATTATACATCGCTACAACAAAAATCTGCTTTGAAAAGGTCTGTTTCTAGAAAGAAGTCAAATGTCGAATCTTGACAATTTTGAATTTAATTCGCATATGCAAGTTTCGCATCAGGGCGGAATAAATACAAGTTATAAACATATGACCTTTGTACGACCGGTCGAAAATATATGGGAGCTATATCTAAATCTAAACCGATTTTCAAGAAATTTAACACAATATTCTAGACTGAATTCTTACGATGTGCCAAATTTCGTGCATATCGAAATATATATAGGACTTTGGTGGACCATTAACATTAAATCGGACGAAAATATATATGGGAGCTATATCTAAATCAGAACGATTTTCTGGAAACTTAACACAAATCATTCTAGACCTAATTCATTACGCTGTGCCAAATTTCGTGCAAATCGAAAGATATATATATATATATATATATATATATACGGACAGACGGACACGCACAAATCGACTCAGAAAGTGTTTCTATGCATATTCTCAAAAATAACCATGGGTCTATCTCGATTCCTTTTTCCTGTGCACAAAAGACATAATACCCTGTACCACAGTGTGGTGAAGGGTATAACAACCCGTGCATCAGAGCAGTCATGGTTGCCGCTGAACTTGCCTTTGCCAATCATAACCGGTCTTCAGAACAAAAAAGTCGAAGAGAGTCCGGAGGAACCTTCATAATCTAGATAGAGAGAGGTTTTTAATCAACAGGCCTGAATAACATTCATACAGTTACAGTCGCTCGAACAGTCTAATAGCAACCGCCACACTTCCTTCTGAACACGGCACCAACAGCGTTTCCAGGATGTGAACTAAAACCCCATCGACGCGCTACACTTAGTCAACTGCCCACATTAGCCCAATCTACTGTCTCCGAATCGTCTATAGACGCTGCCCATAGTGATAGCAACCTACCTTTTGTATGACACACACCAGCAAACACGCTTTACCAAATTTCGGAGTTCCAGGTTTATTCCCTAACTCATTACTCATTGATAGTTTGAATTTTCTAGCCCATATCCCTACCTTAAATTCACACATTAACATTGATTCCCAAAACCAGATTTAACAAGTGAAAAAGCTTTAAGTTCGGCAGGGTCGAACTTTGGATACCCTCCACTATAGAAATACTGAAAATTTTTTGGAATGAAAATATAGGGAACATACATATAACTACAATTCTACCAATTGATTGTTGTAAATAAAGTAGAAATTTCAGCAATTTCAATGGGTGTATTTCCTAAAATCTCAAAACCCCAAAATGTGGACATAGTAGGGTGAAACATGTGTATAAAATCCTGAAAATACTCCAATTTAGAGGCCAAATTTATAAGAGGCATACTAAAGCGGGACCAATATTGTCAACAATGTGTAGGAATTAGCGAGTACTTAGTGGTTTATTAAATAAGAGGTTATGCCTAATTAAGGGCCGATATAGCTCAAGTTCCAAGCTAATAATATAGTTTCGAATCCCAATACCGTGCATCGCGCTAAGTATTAAATATGTAGGATGTTTTACATAGGACCTAGCCCTTCATGCGGGTCGATATAGTTCATTCTCAAACCTCACGTTCTAGTTTTTATGTCGATATGCTCCAATAGAAAAGTGATAACAACATATGGCTAAATCGACTATATCGTTTTAGAATTCCATACTGCAGGGTATGAACTGAACATTTCGTCTACAGAATATCCCCCATTCTATACTGGAATACAGCTATATGGGGATAACCCCAACACACGGAACAAATTAGCGAACTATTTTAATATAAAAAGGGGGTTATATGGGGACTACCCCTAAAATGAGATGAATATTTATAATTTTTTGGCAAAGAGATTTGTTACCATATACAACTACAAAATACCAAATTACAGCAACTTCGGTTGAAAAACGCGCTCAAGAACCCCAAAATACCGAAAATTGAGGGGGTACCCTTATATGGGTGCTATCAGAAAAAGTGGACCTATGTTTATAATTTTCTGTTTAGATATTTGGCACCAAATAAGATCCCAATGTACCAAATTTCAGCGAATTCTGTTGAAAAACGCGCTAAAGAACTCCAAAATACCGAAAATTGGGGGTATCCCCCAAAAACTTCCTCAATTCCACATATGTGGCACCGTTTAGTACATTTCGTACTTATGAGTACTGTACAATTCTGTACTTTAACAGTAATTTTATTTCAAATATATTGTTTTTGCAAAATAGTCAGGCTGAATCCCAGTTTGTTGTTTTTATAAAAAAATATAAATTTTCCATTTCTATCCTTCACTCTAATCTAAATTGTACTAAACTTAAAACCATTTAGTACATATAACTACGCATTTTCAAAACTACCTCCATGTCTCATCCTACACTCCAACCGTAATTTTAATTCCAAATTGTGGGTTTCCGCTCACACAAAATGAATTGTACCATATTTAGTCCCATTTAGATCTTCCATAAATACGAAATTCAAATACAACCCTAATTCTCTAATTTTAATTTCAAATGTAAGCTTTCCATCTCTATCCGTTCACTCTGATCTAAACTGTACTAAATTTAGTACCATTTACTACACGTAACGACAAGTTTTAAAAACTACCGACATATCTCAATCCTGCTCTCCAACTGCAATATTAATTAAAAATTTCAGGATCTCATCCCTACCCGTTTACGCAAAAAGTATTTGTAATCTATTTGTACTTTTTGTTTCTATAATTAAGAATTTCTTAAACTATGTCAATCCTCCACTCCAACATAAATTTTAGCTCCAAAATTCTGGAGTTCCAGTTCACTCAAATCGAAATTATACCAAATTTAGTGCCGTTTAGTACTTTTCGTACACATAAATTCGAATTTCCAAAGATGTGTCTATGGCTCAAACTTCAACAGTAATCTTAATTTTAAATTCCACGTTTTCATCTTTATCCTTTCAAGCAAAATCTAAATTGTACTAAATTTAGTACCATATAAAACTGTTCGTATCAGTAAGTACGAATTTCTTATACTACCTCAATCCTACACTCCAACAGTCATTTTAATTCTCAATTTGAAGACAAAAATCCAGCCTTATCTCACGCCACCAACAACAATCCACACCCGAAATTTCAAGCTTCTAGCTTCAGCCATTTCGTTTGGACGATGTGCCATGTCATTTAAATTTTTCGTATATTTACATCATTGGCGCTCAGTTCTTTACGTATTCTCTCTCCCAAGTTATATCTGCCGTTATTTAGCACAAGCGGAAGAGATTGTTACCAATAGGAGTAATATGAGCACCCCTAAAATTTCCAATGACTTCTGGTATTTTGGTCGAAAATCGTTAATTTACCATGGCAACCACTTTCTGATATGTATGTGAATAATTTGCATAAAATTGCATTCGAAAAAGTTGGATATGTTTCTAGACCAAAAATTGTTTATATTGTTGGAACAAGAGACAAAGCTAGTGGGATGTATTTGGAATAAACCAAAATAAAGGAATAGAACGCGATATAACGAACGAATATTAATAGGACACTGATAAAAATAAATTCTTTAAAACTGGCAGCAAGATATAAGGGGAAAATGTTTTTCATATACATCCATGATTATGCATCCCCTTTATATATCAATCTTCAAAGGATATTTCTATGGACTTTTTCTATATTTTTGGAAATATAAATGTATGCGCTATTTCTCTCCGTGTTATTGCAATTTATTATCTTTCCGTAATGTTGTGTACAGAAATTTAACGCCGAATTTAATGAGAAAGGTGTTGACACTCACAGCTAAAAGCCGTCAACAAAATTGGCAATATCAACCAAAATCCTGCCCGGTTGTAACTTGTTTGTCAATCAGACATTTTTTTTTTGCAACAACAACGATGGAGGCGATATTATTGGTGTTGGAAAATTTCACGCAATTCAATGTTGCAATACATTTGCATGAAATTATGAGTGTGTGTGTCTGTCCATTTTCTCACATAACATTAATAAGAGTGGTTATAGGAAACTAGAATTGTGTCTCATTCGCACACGAATTTAAGAAAATAAACAAATGTTAATTGTTGATTATATTATCTTTCTAAGAAAATTTCAGGTTATAAAATATGTCACCTAAAGGAGGTGAATTAAGGATTAGTTATCGGGTACCTGGTATTTGACGAGATTGCATTTGCAATTGTTACCAATATTACATTAGATATTAGAAATTTTGCAAATACCATTCTGAAATCTATAAAAAATTACATCTCAGTCGTGCAGATTTGGATTTTTGGCAGTACCATTTGTATATGCCAAATTTCGTGCAAATCGAAAGATATATAGTGACTTTGGCGAACCATTTACATCTAAATCTGAACCAATTTTTCCCAATTTCAGTAGGGTTCGTCCTTGTGCTAAGTATATGAGCTGTGCCAAATTTCATCCAATTCGGATCATAAATGCGACCTGTACTTTGTTTACTATTTAACATCTACAGACGGACGGACCTCTGGACATGCATAAATCGACTTGGAAAGTGATTCTATGCATATTCTCTATCTCGTTTCCTTTTGCCAGTTACAAACATATTCACAAAGACATAATACTCTGTACCTCAGTGTGGTGAAGGGTATAATAATAAAATGTTGTTGTTGTCGTCTTGTTGCTCTTTTGTGCAATTAAAAGAAAAAAAAAGATATTCTTGACGACGGCGGGCTTGATTGCCGATCACTAGGACATCCGAATTTTAAAATTCCAACGCAAGAGTAAATATATGATTCTGGTAAGAACTTGGATTCAAAATTTAGAAAAATGGCGGAACTAAGAAGTTTTGAAGAAGACGTTTTTTTAAAGATGTTTTGCCTATTTAGACAAAAACCAAGCTGAAAAATAAGGAAGAACCGATTGGATTAAAGACGGATCCCCATTCTACTTTGTCGTCAGTAGTATCCCTTGTTATACTTTTGTGTGTAAAATTTATTATTTAGTTTGCAGCACCTCGAAATATTCATCGTAGACCCGGTAATGTATATTCATTGTCAGAATATATATATATATATATATATATAATTAGCTGTTATTTGGTATTTCATATTCACTTTGGCTATCAGATGTTTGGTATAGCTAACATCTCGTTTTCGAAAATTTGAAAACTTTAGCCGCATTTTCCAACAGGAATGTACTTTAACCTAAATGGTTCTGGAAGGCTGACTTATATAATAATTTGTACTGTGTATGTACAGGTAGCACCACATAAAAATTCAACTTTTATCGGTTTTATTACATGTTTAAACTAATTTTTCATGGAAGTGGCTACAATTCGTCATATCGAATTCGTAGTTCTTTCAGGGTAATCTAAAAAATGAAAAAATGTGGGTAAAACTGCATTCGTTCTGCAAATAAATTGTCCAGGAAAATCACATGTAGGGGATGCGACCACGCTATTTAATTTCCTTGAATCTTCGCCACTTTGCCTTTTCTCTGTTGATAAATATACGTCGTCGAGAAGCAATCTAATCTCAACCGATTTGCACCCAAATTCAGCGTTTCAAATATTCCCTGCATCTGCTCTTATGTGAACCCCGCAATATCATTTCGCCACATTAACTTATAATACCCTCACAACGTGGTGGAATGGAGTATAATTATTTTTTTATACCCTTCACCACACTGTGGTACAGGGTATTATGTCTTTGTGCATATGTTTGTAACAGGCAAAAATAATCGAGATAGACCCATGGTTCCTTTTGAGAATATGCATAGAATCACTTTCTGAGTCGATTTATGCATGTCCGTCTCTCCGTCCGTCCGTCTCTCCGTCCGTCCGTCTGTCCGTCCGTCCATGTATTTTTGTTAACAAAGTACAGGTCGCATTTATCATCCGATTTGGATGAAATTTGGCACAGGTCACTTAATTGGCCCAAGAACGAGCCCTATTGAAATTGGAGAAAATCGGTCCACGTTTAGGCATAGCTCCTATATGAGGGTACCCCCCAATTTTCGGTATTTTGAGGTTCTTTAGCGCGCTTTTTAACTTTGAGTTCTTATTGGGTGGCAAATCTCTCCACTAAAAATTATAAATATGGGTCCATATTTTCGGATAGCTCCCATATAAGGGTACCTCCAATTTTGCGGTATTTTGGGTGTTTTTATCGCATTTTTCGACCGAATTCGCTGAAATTTGGTACTTTGAGTTATTATTGGGTAGCAAATCTCCCTACTAAAAATTATAAATAAAGGTCAATTTTTCGGGTAGCCCCCATATAAGGGTACCCCCATTTTTCGGTATTTTGGGGTTCTTGAGCTCGTTTTATAACTGAATTCTCTGAAATTTTGTACATTGGGTTCTTATTGGGTACCAAATTACTTCACTAAAAATTATAAATATAGGTCCAGTTTTTCTGGTAGTCCCCATATAACGGTACCCCCAAAATTTTTGGTATTTCGGGGGTTCTGATCGCATTTTTCGACCGAAGTGACTGTAATTTAGTACGTCGAGTTCTTATTATGTAGCAAATCTCTCCACTATAAATAATAAATATGGGTCCATTTTTTCGGGTAGCCCATAAGGGTACCCCCAAATTTTCGGTATTTTTGGGTTTTTCAACCAAATTCTTTGTAATTTGGTTTTTTGTGGTCGTATATGGTAACAAACCTCCCTCCCAAAAATTATTAATATTCGCCCCCTTTTAGGGGTGGTCCCCTTATAACCCCCTTTTTATACCCTTCACCGCACTGTGGTACAGGGTATTGTGTCGTTGTGCATATGTTTGTAGCAGGCAAAACTATTCAAGATAGACCCATGGTTCCTTTTGTGAATATGCATAGAATCACTTTCTGAGTCGATTTATGCATGTCCGTCCGTCCGTCCATGTATTTTTGTTAACAAAGTACAGGTCCCATTTATGATCCGATTTGGATGATATTTGGCACAGGTCACTTAATTGGCCCAATGACGAACCCTATTGGAGAAAATGGGTTCAGATTTAGATATAGCTCCCATATATATTTTCGTCCCATTTTAACTTATTGATGCATCAAACTCCCAATTGTGGTCCGATTGAGACCAAATTTTGCACAGCGTACTAAATTAGGTCATGGTTAATGAATGCGAAGTTTTATTGAAATCGGTTCAGATTTAGATATAGCTCCTATATATATATATATATATATATATATATAGTATCGTCCGATTTAATGTAAATAGTGTACCAAACTTCCAATATTGGTAAAATTGAAGCTAAATTTTGCACAGC
>NW_026874911.1:0-17138 GCF_032173495.1 Musca vetustissima
ATAGGGACTTTCAATTGGGTTGGGCCTTGGGCCAATTAAGTGATCTGTGCCAAATTTCATCCAAATCGGATCATAAATGCGACCTGTACTTTGTTAACAAAAATACATGGACGGACGGACAGACGGACATGCATAAATCGACTCAGCAAGTGATTCTATGCATATTCTCAAAAGGAACCATGGGCCTATTTCGATCCCTTTTGCCTGTTTCAAACATATGCACAAAGACATAATACCCTGTACAACACTGTGGTGAAGGGTATAAATATCTGTCCACTCCTTCTGGTACCTCCAACACATGTACTTACATACTTAGCTGGCTTGTTACAGAACGGTTGTCCCATAAGCCGAGCTTAAAATCGCAAATCCTCCAATTTGAAAGACCACGTTCCAAGATGTTGTTTTCTACTTGGTCTTTCCATCTGATTCGTGGCCTTCCCCTTCTAGGGGAACCATCAGAAGGCTCGTTTTTATATGCCTTTTGAGCTGGGGCATTTTCATTCATTCGCACAACATGGCCTAGACATCGTAGTCGCTGCAGCTCAATACGACTGACTATGTCGATGTCCGCGAATAAATTGTAAAGCTTGTGGTTCATTCGACGACGATATTCACCGTCGACGCAGATCGGTCCGTAGATCTTTTGGAGTATTTTTCTTTCAAACACCCCAAGAGCTGCCTCATTTGCTTGCGCAAGTACCCATGCTTCAGATCCATGTAACAGCTGGGGTAGCGAGATATTTGCACCCTTTTTACCGATTATAGATCAACAACTTCACTTTCTAACCCTGGCATATTTTCCAATTTTTTTCTTGAAGTGAATTTTTACGCCGTAAAATAAAAAAATTGTCACTTTAGGTTTGGTTTGATTTGACCCTCGGAATATTGACCGATCATCATCTAAACAGCCGCTCTATGTATTTGGACATATCCCCTTCACCTTGTAAAATATGTGATGTTCTGCATATAATAATTGCCTCTAGAGCGACTAGAAAATCTGACAAAATTAAAAATTCAGGAGTAAATATATACGCCCCAGAATAAAAATTTTGTAATTTTTCACACAAAAGTCAGGGTTTATTTGACCCACTACATATTGACCGATCTTTATGAAAACAGGAATGCTTATTCCTTGGCACGATTCTCTTCTCCGTGTAAAATTTCACGATGTTCGCACCATAACTGCGGCCTCTGGAGCGACCAGAAAAACCGACAAAAATTAAGTATTCGGTCCATTTCATCCCTTAAATATTAACCGATCTTTACCAAAAACGATAGGGGTCTTCATTGGGCCGAACCTATCCTCCATGCAAAATTTGGTGAAGATTGGTCCATAACTGACAACATAGTTGTGAAGGGTATAACAATTCGTGCACTCCTCTGATCTTTTTTGGCACCATAAGCCTATTGTCACAATGGCTTCCGCAAATTATAACCAGTTCTTCTTTATTTCGTATTATTAACACATGTCCCAATCAATAAACATATTTATATCTTGATATATATAGACCAGGCAAAAAATCAATTATATTTCTTTGATATTTATATGTATATAAATATTTATAAGAAATAAAAATACCCCGATGCTATGAATTCAATACATATTGAAATTAACATATATGATAAATTTCAAGGTCACATAAAAACCACCGCTTAGCTACTACACTACCACCACTTTTGTTTTCGAAAAACACCTGCTATCCAAACCATTTATATTCTAATGCGAACTATTTATTGATGGATTTCTATTAATTCCCAAACAGAAACGTCTTTACTAATTTTAATTTATGATATTTTATTTTTTCGCAAAAACCGAGAAGTAAAAAAATATCCAGTTTAACAAATTTGCATTTAATTTGCCAAAGAAGCTACCACTTTTCTTGGAATTTAATTAACTCGACATATTTCAGTGGAATACAACGCCAACTTCCAAAAAAAATCGTTTGAATATGTTTTTAACTAATTTCAAGCGTGGCATAATATTAATCGATGACTTGTTATTCAAGTTTTTGGTTTTTTTAGTTTGGGGATTTTTTGTTTAATTTATTTTTGGGCTAATCTCTGAGGCTGATATTTTTGTCTTCTCCTACGTTTTTTACCCACACCCCATCTTTGCAAATTGTTTGGGTTTGTCTCGTTTTTCGCTATTTTTTCACTTGAAGCTATTTTGCCTGAGGGGCATGACTGGCAAAAATTTGCATTGCTGCTAAGCCTATTAGCAAAGTGGGAAGTGTTGTTTTCTTTGGACCCATTCTACTCTTTTTATGTCAGAGGTTATTTTGGGAAAATTCAGCCATAGTTAAGAAATCTGATGGTGGTTCAAAAAATATTTTTGAGAAATCTACGCCAATGATGGTGGTTCAAAAAATATTTTTGAGAAATCTACGCCAATGATGGTGGTTCAAAAAATATTTTTGAGAAATCTACGCCAATGATGGTGGTTCAAAACATATTTTTAAGAAATCTACCCCACTGATGGTAGTTAAAAAATATTTTAAAAAATCTACGCCTCTGAATATTTCAAGTATTTCATCAAAGAAAGGGAATCTGTTGAATACCCAGACTAGGTTAGGTTAGATTCGGGGATGTACTGTCACTTATGTGGCTGCAGCAATTTGAGACCGGTTAGGTCCATTGTGATCATCCACAAGAAGAGATACAGTGAAGAGAAGAGACAAAGACAGATCTGTAGGGGAGAGAAGATTAGAGAATTAAAGGAGAGTTGAGAAGCTTACATAAATAAATGAAAGAGGAATGAAGGTCGATTTCTCTAGGAGTCAGACAGAAGAAGTGTTACGATCTGTAGGGAAGAGGAGATTAGGTAATTAAGGAGAGTTGAGAAGCTTACATAAATAAATGAAAGAGGAATGAAGATCGATGGCTCTAGGAGTCAGACAGATGAAGTGTTACGTGTCACAGTTGTATGTTCCTAACCACTTTAGGTTTCTAATTATGCTGCAGATTAGAGCAGGTTCGTTTGTTGAGAAGAAGCTGAGACTCGGTAGAAAATGAGCATCCACTAGTCTGTGCCTAGCCTGTAAGCCAGGGATGGGCAATGACACAGGAGATGCTCAATTGTCTCCGTCTCCTCCTCGTCAACACAGGGTCTACTGTAATCAATTGCATCAAGATCCCATTTACTAGTAAAAGACCTGATGTTGCTGTGACCAGTGATGATTCCCGTCATCACTCTAATTTCAGCTTTGCTCAGGTCAGCAAAGGTGAGTGCGTTCTAATGGTAGACAGAGTCGGCCAAATGGATTTTGACACGATGCACTTAGGTTCGTCAAATAATGCCTCAAAGTTCCGATAAAAAAGACATATGGGTGGTTTGATTGAGTCATCAGTTTCTAGATCGGTGGCTAGTTCGTCCGCTCTTTCATTACCCAAGATGTCACAATGTCCTGGTACCCAACACAACCGATAGCTATATGTAAGTTCTTCCAGAGCTGTTCTGCACTTAAGAACGGCTTCGGATTTGATATAACAAAATTTGATGGCTTTAAGAGCCGTCTTGACTATCCACGAAGATAGTCACCGGTTCAACGACCTCTACATCCAGACTAATATCCCTCATATTTATCCAATCGTAACTAAAGTCAACCCGGTTTTATAACTTCTTCAACCTTTCCCAATTAGCACCATTACAATTCCTTCTTCATGCCCTTCTCTTTTGAACATCTCATGTCCGAAATTAATGTAAAAATATTTGTCGATGAATGTCATCGGTAGATGAAGTTATGCAAGTCGCTTCATTGGTACATGTATGTATATGTTTGCATATTTTAATATCTTTTGACATTTTGTTGAAATTTTTTGACATTAAATATTTTTTTCGTTGCTCTGGGTTCACACACCTTCATTGTTATTTGTAATGAACATTTTTTGTCCGAATACCAGTGGAAAAAGTCATTTTTCTACATTGTTTTTTTTCATACAAAATGAACATGATACCATGCCATGGCCTGCGGGATTGAATGCATGTATGTAACTTCATGTGTGTGTGTGATTGTGTTAACTGAAAAGTCATTCATAATTTGTTCAATTGAAGTGACTTTTAAAAAGGGAAGATGAACAAAAAAATATTGGTGGTCTTGTGGTGTTGATCGAAATAATTTCGATGACAACCAATGTTAAAGGTGTTGAATTGACAACGTCGAAAAATTCATACATAAGATAGAGAGATGAAAAACATTCTTCAAATGTTCGGAATACAGATTTATAATTGGGGGTTTTTAAATAAGTTCGGAGACAAATGTCATCGAATTTAAATATGTCGATTTTTAGAAAAAAATGAATTATATGTTGAAAAACAACATGAAAATATATTTTGTAAAACACCATCAGACATCTAAGCGCTAATTTTCATGGACCATCGAAAATAAACATAAAGTATAGATTTTAAAAATATCTAACCTATAAACGTGAATTTTATTTAAAAACTATTTTTTCAGAAAGCATCTGAGTAATAGGGGTAAATTTTTTAAAGAATGGTTTTCCATGGACCATCAGATCAATAAATTTGATTTTTTTTAAATATTGTTTCAAAAACAATTTTCCTTTCACGCTTCATCCGATCTATAAGTGGGGATTATTTAGGATTTTTAAATCACCATTTGTCTTACAAAAATTAATTTTTAAATGTGTTCTTTCAAGCTACCTCCGGATTTTTTTTTAATATCTCATCGAATCGTGTGGATTTTGTCTACCTTCCGAAATGTATCGAATTTGGGTTTCCGTTGTAAAACATTGATATTGCCCGGAGATCCCATAAAGTATATATTCATTATCAAAATTCTATGTCGATTCAGCCATGTCCATATAAGAGGATAACAGAAATCTGCGCAGAAAATTATAAATATTGATATATGGATCCATATTTTGTAAAACCATTCTATAATGGCCTCATCCATTTTTGGCGCAGTTCCCCACTAAATTTGCTGTAATTTAGCATTTAATAGAGGGTGAAAAAATATTTTCGGAAAATTTTCGAAATTGAAATACCCCATGTCTGATTTCTGAAGATTTTATCCACATTCCGGGTTCTTGAGGGGAAAAATATTTTTTCGATATAGATCTATATTTTTGTGATAACCCTACTTAATAGTTGTAATCGAATTTTCCCAACAATATCGGTGTATTTTTGCATTTCTTGTCCTACTAGGGCGAAAAGTTTTTGGTTCTAGATGTGGGTTCATTCTTTTGACATAGCCCCCATTTAAAGAATGATCTGCCAGATTTTAGTTTTTTTTTTAAGGCATAATGCGGATTTTCCTGCCATGGTGGCTGTAATTTTTTATTCCAGATTCCTGGTAAATAAAGTATTTCTTCCGAGCCATGTTTCAATATGGGTCCATGTTTTAAATAACCCCTATAGAATAGGAAGACCTATCATTTTCGGTACATTGATGTTCCTAGTTTAGTTTTCCTACTAGAATGGATATAAGTTGACATTTTTTCAAGCAACATCCGATATATGACTACTATATATTTCTGGCCTTGACAACACTAAGTGTAGCCTGGCGACATCTGGCATTTACATTGGCAAATTTGAAATTTGTTTAGCATATACGCAGCTAATTTGGTTTGTCGTACCACCATGTGTTGTGTTCCTCACAGTGACATAAAAAATCAATTTGCAAAAAAAAAGCTTTCAAAGACAAATCCATTGAAAACTGATCGTGAATGAAGAAATTCAAAGGAGATATTCGCCAGTTTCTTGAAGACAGGTCATGAGGTGACTTTTTCAGAACGTAGCCCTAATAAGCCACCCAATGACGTACTTTTCTTGTCAAGAAAAAACACGTGGTCAAAGATTTTCTTCGCCAGAAGATTATTTTTAAGCGTTTAAAACCACGAGGTCAGTCACCTATTTATCCATCGGTCAGAACGTAGCCCTAATAAGGCAATGACGTACTTTTCTTGTCAAGAAAAAATGCTTGGTGAAAGATTTTCTTCACCAG
This sequence comes from Musca vetustissima, assembly GCF_032173495.1. Classification (NCBI taxonomy): domain Eukaryota; kingdom Metazoa; phylum Arthropoda; class Insecta; order Diptera; family Muscidae; genus Musca; species Musca vetustissima. The sequence continues at coordinate 5,964 of NW_026874911.1, forward strand.
GAAATGATGTTCAAGCGTTTAAAACTCATTTTTTGATAGCGTCTCAATTGGAGTGCAAAAAGTACTTCCATACTCGGTTAAGTTCATAAAGTAACTTGTAAAACATTTTGGAGAACACTTTAGAAAATTCTTCTATTGCTGATAATAAATAGTAAACGCATTTTCATATAAAAGGCCAGAAATATATATATATATATATAGTAGCCCTCGTACTTTATATGTTGGTTATTTATCTGTGGACACCATTGACTGATGCTTTGTTATCACCAAAAACCATCAATTCTATAAAGTACCTCTCAAATATATGGCTTCATTATTGGCTAATATTTTTCCCACCACAAAATTTCTCTCTTCAACATTTTCAGCAACAATTTAAATCAATCTTGACTCCTATTCCAGTTTTATTATTATTTTGAAACTCCTCACACACACATTGCAATGCAATGCAAAATAACTTTCAATGGATCAGCAGACCGACCACAAACAGAAATGCATTTTTGTGACATTTCAATGCCCCACAAAAGTCATGAAATGAATTCCGCTTTGTTTGTTTCTTGCAAAAGAAGAAAACAAAAATAACACGAACCCAACAACAACAATATCAAAATTAATCATTCACGTAATAACGATTGCATAAAGTGTTGTCAGACAACCACAGAAAATAACACTGCAAACCTCTATCCTCTCCGCACCGCATCAAACCCCACCTTACCACAACACATTGAGAGTTAAAGCGGCCAGAGCATTTAAATTCAATTATTTACGTGCAAGCTCCATATAAACAACAATCCTTTGTGAAATCATATCAATATTTTCTCGCTGTTGTTGTTATTGTTATTTTTTTTTTTTTTAATAAAAAATATATACCAAAACCAACAACAATGAGAAAAATAAAACCACAACATTTTAAATGGGAAAAACTTAACAAAAAAAACAGATATTCGCTTGTGTGTGAGTGTGAGTGCAAAGAAAACAATAACAACTCAAAGCTATTTCTCTTTCCATGGGCTCTGACATATCCAGACATTGACCATGAATGAGAAAAATAGTCGTGCTGTGAAATGTCAGGTTTATATCGAGGAGAGACTTTCATGAAAACACATATACACACACATTTATACATAAAAAATCAAAACCAAGGCTTGTGTCATATGCTCGTGGCATAGAGAGGTTTTAGGCTATAACACTTGCCTCGAAGGTGCAATTTGGAGAGGGGGTATTTTTAATGTAATCGGAGGAATGAAATTATAGTTTGATAAGGTTAATATTGATGGCTGGCCATTCTCACCCTCTACGAAAATATTGATCCTACCCTGTTAATGATTTAATGGACCTGTTGGACCCCTGGACAGTTCAGTTCTATACAGAACTTGTGGTTTTTCTTGAGGTTTGTCTGAAAAATAATTTTTTTTTAGAAGTTACCGCAAAATTTCCATTCACTCTTAGCAATAGGCCATGTTGTTCTTTTCTTGTAAAATAATTAACCATTTAAGCCTATTCTTAATAATTTTGCTTGATTTCTACAAACCTACCCCATTTGCAATTTAAAGGTCATTTCTGGATATGCTATATTCCGCAGATTTCATTTACCATGAAATGGAACTTGTCACTGTCAATTTCACAGTTCAATACACACACGCACACACATATACATAAAGGCCATATCATTCAACATCAACATATATACTTATGTTTGTGTCTTTTTTACCGGTTTCTAAACTGTCAGATCAGCGACATAATGATTGCATGATTGCTTTGTTTGATTGGGTGGTCGTGCCGATGTATCAAACAATGTAGTAATAAAATGTCAGTTTATGACAACAAAATAAAAAAAATTAAATAAGTATTAATTCTGGAAAAGGAAATAAACCACAACAGCTTTTCTATATGGTTGACATCGTTAGAATAGACCCGGTATAAGAGTCGGGTTTATTATCTAAAAATCAGGTTAAACAATTTAGCGATTAAGCACAATGAAATATGTTTATGGTGAATATTTTAGGCATATCCTTAAATTCCTCATAAGCATTATATATAATTTTTATTTTATTCGAAATTTGAGGACCTCCCTCTAAACTCATATGTGCGAAATGCTTGCAGAATATTTGAGTTTAAAAATCGTCGCTTTGTGGTATTTAGTTTACGGTTCAAGAAAATGAAGACCCAAAAGACGCACCAGGACTCGAAATCGGTGAGGGGCGAAGAGATGCTCATATGTACAATATGCTTTAGATTGAATAGATATGTCATTTTTGGAGGATCATTGGAATGGAATCGGACAAAATTAACTACTAAATTAAAAAAAAAACCCCATACACATGCTAACCTGTAGTAACTTCAATACGGTATGCAAAATTTTATCTCAATCGGAAAACATTGACTGTATAGTGCTCCATTTACATAAAATCGGACCAAACTATATATGAGAGTTATATCTAAATATGAATCTATCCAAAAAAACTTCACATACATCAATCTGGACCTAATTCAGTACTCAGTCCAGTTGGCCGGGACTTTTATAGGCTGGCTATGTCAAATCATGGATCGATATGTCGCTTTCGAAATACCAAACATTTCAGGATTAATAATAATGTCAGTGCAAAATTTGAAATCTATCGTATGCTTCGGAATGTCTGATTTGGGCCAAATATGCAACTCTGATCATGTAGCTCATCTCGAAAGAGAAATTAATAAAAAAATGCACCGTTTTGTTGCCATTTTAAAGGTAACTTCATAATGCCTCTCTCATAGAAGTCCTGTTCTCTATTTGCAAAAAAAAACTCTAGTAGTCGATTTTCACAATCCTCCCTAGATACTAATTTTTTATCATTAAAGAAATTTTTCAATGCAAGAAAAAAAATGGCAATCGCTTGGTGCCAAATCCGGACTTTAGGCGGATGCATTTAAACCTCCCAACCAAGCTCCCGAAGTTTCTGGCGAGTCACTGTAGATGTGTGTGGCCTAGCGTTGTCCTGGTGGAACACGACTCCTCTCCTGTTGGCCAATTCTGGCCGTTTCTGGTCAATTTCTAACCTCAAACGGTCCAGTTGTTGACAGTAGAGACCAGAATCTGACGTTCGGCCATATAGAAGCAACTCATAATAAGTAATACCTTTCCAGTCCTACCAAAGTCCTGGTTTGGCCACCGTTTGAGATGCTTCACCGCTCGTATTCGCATATTTCGACATTTTCGACGACGTAATGGATTTTTTCCACAACCTAATATATTTCACCATATACTGGAGGGTATAATAACCTGCCAGAAACTACGATATAAAGCTTCTTCGCCAGCTTTATAGTTGCCAACAAAAAAGGTCATCGAGTTATAACACAAAATATTTACCTATGAGGAATTTGTGCTTCTGGGTTTTAATATCCCCCATTTTTGTATTGCAATTTGTCCTTTGATTAAAAAAATATTTTTCCTTCGGCGAATATTTATATCCTGTGAGATTCTAATGAGATCTGAAGCCAGAAAATTGCCGGAAAAAATCGGTGGATTCTGAAAATATTTGAAGCTGAAGTCATGGCTTCTTGACGTCGTTATCAATGGCGATTTTTATTCGAGAAACATCATTTTGTAATTCTCCAAATGTGCCTAAGGTTTTTTTCGATCTCAAAATACAGATCTTGCCAACCACACCTGAAAAAGGTTTCTTTATGTGCAGAATTTTGGCATAGACTTCATTTTAACTGTATTTTTGGCTGATCCAAATTTTAATGTGTTTAAATTGCACTCCGATATTCGGAAGGTCATACTTAGATTTACTACCGAATAGGGTATGCATACCCTCTCAGCTACCAATGGATTTATATGCCGAACTAATTCTAAAGAATATGTAGACCCTGCAAACATTTTCAAGTACTAATTTTTCATTCAAAAGTTCGGGTTTATTTGACCGACAAATGTTTTACCGATTATTATGAAAAGACAACGCTTATTCGATCACCAGATCCACTTCACAATGTTCGTGCCATAATTGTTGGCCTCCAGAGAAAAAAAGAGACACCAGAGAGTAGAACCGGATCGACAGGAAAAATTTACTGCGGCCTGTACTTTCATTACTAGCTATAATGGAGATGTACGGACTCATTGTTAAATCGGGCCAACTGGCAGAGATATGACAATCGGTATTTTAAAAGAATTTTCTAGGACCACGATTTTGTTGTGTTAACAACAGTTCGGATCACACAAACGTCTGATACCCTCACATATATTAATATGCCCTACACAACGAAATACAAAATTTTGCTGATTTGGGACCAATTTTTTGTACATACCTCTGATTAAAAAAAAACTTCGACCTATATACGGGATTTGTCCAATAAAATATGTTAAATAATTTTTTCCTAAAAAATATCATTTGTTCAAACTCGATGATAAGGGATTATGTTTCCCTTCCTTCTGGAATTTGAATTTTCTGGAAATGTTATTTTCGGTACCAAACGTTTGTGTGTAAAATTTAAATTTTATCGGGAGACAATTAAATCGGTTATAGGCTGCGTTTAAAACATTTCCAAAATAAATAATTACGATAAACTCAATTTGAAATGTTAATACGAACCTAATACATTTAAGGCTTCCCTTGACTTAATGCCCTCGGTATATCTCTATTTCTCAGAATATCAGTTTAAAATTGTGTCATTTCATTCAAAAATTATTATTGATTGGGATGCACGATTTTTTTTTTTTTTTTGATTTTCATTGCTGATGTTTTTTTTTATTATTATTTTTACATTTTCTGTTTTCACTTTCATTTTCGCTGTTTAGTTTTCTGTGTTTATTCCCCACAACTGATTTGATATTTGTTGTGTTTTTTTCTCATCTTGTTTTTGCTTTGGTTGACTGACTTCACAACATCCGCATTTTTTTCATGTCTCACTCTCCAATTCGCGATTGCCTGTGGCAATGTTTAGTGACACAATTATTAAAGGTGAATATTGATGTTTTTTCTGATTTTGACGCCACAACAACAGCTACAACTGATGTTGTTGTGATTATCAGTGTGGTGTCTGCTGTTGTTGTTGTTTACTGGACTACTACTGGTTTCAAGTTTTAGATGCTGTTGGCAACTTCTTCTTCGTTTTTTTGGGTTTAGCCACCAACATCCATGGCATTAAACGCGTCTTGTCTGGTTTGTGATGTAACCTCAATAGTCATGATTGAATGCTGAGTAAATAAGCCGCTTTAATCAATATTGCATATCAGGTTTGTTTTTCTTCTTCTTCTTTTTGTTTGGTCGGGTTTGGTTTGCTTGCTATGCTCTTTGATGGCAAAAGGTGTTCATTGAAGTGATGTTTTCTTTTTTTTTTTTTGTTTCGTTGAAATCAAAAGTAAACGATTGCTCGTAAATATGGACCAAGGCTAATGTCTGTGCGTATGCGAATACTTGTATTTTAAAGTGAAAATAAGCAATATTTAATTTTAGTTTTTGGGGATGTGCATGGAATCATGAACATAATTATATGACATTATGATAATATTATGGATATAAAACAAAAGTTGGATAACACTTTCATAATAATGAAAACTAAATGGCGCCCAATCAAAACCCATTTAATTTGCAGCTCTATGTTATAACCAAAGGTAGTAAGATGAGGTCTGAAACAAATGTAAACAACATTTACATCTATCTATTACTTATTTTAAAACTCCCTGAAGCTCTTTGTCGTATTTGTCCCAAATTTAATAAACATCCGTTTTTAATATCTTCTATTGCATTGATTGATTTTAGTTGGCATATCTGTATTTATATTTATTTAAACTCCCAATGGACTGGGGGCATTTTTGTTGTTTTTTTTTTATTATTTTTAATAATCATATTTCGTATTCATTTGCCACTGAACGGATATTAATATTTGTCTTTTAATGTTATTTATTTGACACAGTTCCTTTTTTTATTTTAGGTGATGGATAAAAATGTGAAAATCAATCACTTAACCCTTTGTGGTGTGATGGGTTCCTATAGTTGTTATTTCAGTTTAATTCATAGGAAAAACAGTAGGCGGATCAGTATAGTCGAACGGGCCGAACATACGATACCCTACACAACAACCACGGAACTCTAACTTTCTGCGGATGTTTGTCTTTCGAGCCTGGGCAATATTTCGTGATATTTGCACCATCTTGACCGATTAGAGATCAACATCACCCCTTTCTTACACTGAAATATATTCCAAATGTTCCCAATATTAAGTACAACCCTTCAAATTACTTGGCCAGATTCCCTTCTTGTGTTGTGATGTTCGGTTTGTGACCCATAGATCGACTCGAAAAAAACACAAAAAATTAAATTTTCGGTCCACTTTATCCCATTTTTTTATGTGACCGAAAAATATAGGCGTTGTCCTTGAACATAACTGGAACTAGGGATACGTAGTCGAGCGCAAAAGTCGACTTTTAGACTTTTCAATTTTTGCCTCTGACCAAAAAGTCGATTTTTCTACTTTTCGATTTTTGCCTTTGACTAAAAAATCGACTTTGCGTCGGTTCAAAATCGATTTTCGACTTTTACTGACATCTGCAACATCGACTATTTTTTTTTATTATTTTTATATGAATTATTGTGAACAGATAAAGTAAAGTTCCGGAAAGTGCAATTTTTGGGCATTTCAGCTTGTGATACAAAATTAAGTATTTATGAAGAAAATCGAAACTCGATCTTGAAAAGTCGACTTTACGATTTTCTCATAGATTTCGACTTTTAGATTTTTCACTACAAAAAGTCGATTAATCGATTAGTCCAAAGTCGATTTACTTATCCTTAACTGGAACCCCTTAAAAATGTTAAAGCGATCAGCGCTATATTTCTGCCATCTAATATACTATTAATGGGTTACTAAATAATATCGGAATACGTAAGCACCTATAAATATATAAGTTTAACTCCCATATCCGAGTACATACGACAATATAATTGATATCAATTTAAAGGTCACCCACTCCTCTTGGATATACTGTCAACTACTCGGGTCTATGTAAAGTAAGTAAATATATTCCCCATAGAATACAAATTTTGTCATTTTCCACAAAAAAACAGGGTCGATTTTACCCGGTAAATAATGTCCGATCTTTGTCAAAACAGGCAGGTTTATTCCTTGGCCCAATTCCCTTCTCCATGTAAATGTTTGGGCCATAATTGCGGCTTTTGGAGCGATCAGAAAATCAGACAAAAATAACGATTTTGGTCCATTTCTTCCCCTAAATATTAACCGATCTTTACTAAAAATTCACGATGTTTGGGCCACAATTGCGGCCTCTGGAGCAACCAGAAAATCTGACAAAAATAAAGTTTTTGGTCAATTTCATCTTCATTGGGCTGAACCCATCCTACATGCACAATTTCGTGAAGATTGGTCCATAACTGTGGTCTGTATGATGTTTACAAATTATAATAAACAGACGGACGGACACACATGTCTAGATCGACTCAGCTAGTCGAGATATGTCGATCGGTATACATAAAGGTTGGTCTAGGACCAATATTTCGCGGCGTTATAAACTCTTGGGGCTGCACAAAGCTATAATACCCTGACAACATAGTTGTGTAGTGTATAAACACTGTTTGCAAAGCTGTTCAAAGTGTTCTCCAGCCTAATTTATACACTTTTTCCTTGGACCCAAATTAATTTTCAACACACATTGTCCACTTCAAATAATATACCTTCAAAACAGGGTTTCTGAACGCTTCAACAGTATTTTTTGACGACGAAAATTTGTGATACCGCATTTTTGCCTTGATGGACAGGAATACGAATACGGCGAATGACCCATCGGTCAAAAATGTTCTCATTTGAACCGATGTATGTGATCTCGCACTGTTATGATGTACAATGATTTGTGTTCCCTTGTTCGTATTTACGATTTTTTTCCGAAGAATTGAGTCGCACTAATCAGAATTGACCGCCCTAGTTATCTCAAGAGAAATAATCGCCGCATGACTAGTTTTGACGAAACAGATTCGAAGTGCTTCTTTTGCTGGATTTGGCTCGTCGTTGAAGACCTAAACGATCGATATTTGTTCATACACATAGGTCTTGGATGCGTCATCTGTGACGAGCTTATAAACTCCTTTTCCTTTTTTCAAATTTCTTTACGTTAATCGACACTATTTTGAGCAAATGTTGAAATTATGTTTGTGTAATATTGAATATATGCTGGTGGAAAATATTCCTAAGAATACCTCAATTTCACAATCACATGGCGATCAAAACCTACGGTGCCTCATCGTCATACAATATTTTAAGGTCACAAAAAATGCTCGAGTTAATTCCATTTTTTGGCAATGTGAACTACACAACACATGGTCGTATGTCGAAAGGCACTGTGTTCGGTTATGCTAAAAATGTCAAGGATCCCTTTGGAAATGTCAGATGGTGCCGGAAATGTATATAAAATTTATGTAGTAGCTGTACTATATACCATCTCAGTACTGATACATTTTTTTTTTAATCGAAAGTTATGTTTATCGAACAAATAGTCCACTAACTTATAAATGCAATGACAAAATCATCCCATATTTAGGATCATTTATTGATATATCCTTCGATCTACCCAATTTAAGGGTCATCCCAATAATTATAAATATCGGATTAGGTATGTATGTTGTTTCATGGTGCTCATAGCGCCCTATGTTGGACACAACACGTAGGTAGATACGTGAACTCAGAGTATACGGCTTCAATTCTATAAATTCCGATAAAATTCAAATTTTCCTATACTTACCCAAAATTGGTCTACCTAAATCCCATGGTCTCTATACAGCCCAATTGGTCTCTATACAGCCCAATTGGTCTCTATACAGCCCAATTGGTCTCTATACAGCCCAATTGGTCTCTATACAGCCCAATTGGTCTCTATACAGCCCAATTGGTCTCTATACAGCCCAATTGGTCTCTATACAGCCCAATTGGTCTCTATACAGCCCAATTGGTCTACATAAAGACCACTGGTCTATATAAAGACCACTGGTCTATATAAAGACCAATGGTCTATATAAAGACCAATGGTCTATATAAAGACCAATGGTCTATATAAAGACCAATGGTCTATATAAAGACCAATGGTCTATATAAAGACCAATGGTCTATATAAAGACCAATGGTCTATATAAAGACCAATGGTCTATATAAAGACCAATGGTCTATATAAAGACCAATGGTCTATATAAAGACCAATGGTCTATATAAAGACCAATGGTCTATATAAAGACCAATGGTCTATATAAAGACCAATGGTCTATATAAAGACCAATGGTATATAAAGCCCAATGGTCTATATAAAGACCAATGGTCTATATAAAGACCAATGGTCTATATAAAGACCAATGGTCTATATAAAGACCAATGGTCTATATAAAGACCAATGGTCTATATAAAGACCAATGGTCTATATAAAGACCAATGGTCTATATAAAGACCAATGGTCTATATAAAGACCAATGGTCTATATAAAGACCAATGGTCTATATAAAGACCAATGGTCTATATAAAGACCAATGGTCTATATAAAGACCAATGGTCTATATAAAGACCAATGGTCTATATAAAGACCAATGGTCTATATAAAGACCAATGGTCTATATAAAGACCAATGGTCTATATAAAGACCAATGGTCTATATAAAGACCAATGGTCTATATAAAGACCAATGGTCTATATAAAGACCAATGGTCTATATAAAGACCAATGGTCTATATAAAGACCAATGGTCTATATAAAGACCAATGGTCTATATAAAGACCAATGGTCTATATAAAGACCAATGGTCTATATAAAGACCAATGGTCTCTATACAGACCAAATGGTCTATATAGACCAATGGTTTCTATACAGACCAAATGGTCTATATAAAGACCAATGGTCTCTATACAGACCAGATGGTCTATATAAAGGCCAATGGTCTCTATACAGACCAAATGGTCTATATAAAGACCAATGGTCTCTATACAGACCAATTGGTCATTCTGGGTCCACTTTATACTAATGGGTTAAATTACACTTTTCATCATTTTTTTATATATGATGCATTTTTCATTTGTTACTATTTTCAATAAGCCACATAAATAAAATGTGAACTTATACAACCATACATACACTCCTACATACAAATAAAGAAATATGTACAATTATATGTATATTCATACGAACATATATAACTAATGGTCATTGGGGGATAAAATCAAGATGAAAAGTTTGCAAACCAATTGGTAACTTTGCAACAGGTCAATTTATAAATCGAATATTTATACCCTAAACAACAGCGCTGTGAGGTTATATGAGGCCCCATAATTTTGATCCACCTTTAAATATCTCAATCGTCCTACTTCGACTAGCTGAATCTAGCTGTATGTGTCCATCCGACTGTCTGTCAACTACAATTTGTAATCAAAGTACAGACCAGAGCTATGGAGAGATTGTAGAGGTCCAAACATACATTTGTATGTATATTTATTTTCAAAAAATATTCACCCTCTATTAAAGAATTTCATATTTTATGGAAAATATTATTATTGAATTTATTGTTGACATTCATTTATATATACATATATTTAAATAAATATGTTTGTATGCATATATACAAATCTGTCAAATTTAGAGCATATTGTGGATCAATAAATTTATAGCACAGTTTTATGTTCTATACATATGTACACAGTTATGTATATATTTTATATGTCATAAAACTATTTACCCATCAATCCATAAATATATACATATATATAAATCCGTCCATATGACACATATGCACACTTTCATTCATTTTTAATTACAATTTATTATTCTTTCATGTTTTTTTTTCTTTTTCGATTTTGTTTTTTTTTTTTTATTTCATTAATATTGATTTTTAATGAAAACGGGTTGTTTACAACAGAATACAAATTGATTGAATATTTACGAATTAAATGGTAGTCATTAAAATGACGGGGTGGACGATTGGAAATATACATACACAGAAATATTGTGTATGTGTGTATTTGTGCATATTTATATTTGTTATAATTGCTGGTCAGATTTTGGGACAGGAAAACAAATTTAATATTGAGTTTTTATTTTTAATAAAATATGGAAAAATGGGTCTATATAAAGGCCTCTGGACTTATAGCAATTGGGCTGTATAAACACCATTGGTCTTTATATAGACCAATTGGTCGGTATAGAGACCATTGGTCTTTA
>NW_026874912.1:0-17173 GCF_032173495.1 Musca vetustissima
AAAGTAATGTCAAATTTTAAGTGTCGGCAAACAAAAGAATTTTACAGCAATTTTAAAGTGCAGCAAACCAGAGCTCGAACAAAAGCATCTTGGCAAAAGCTTAGAGTATAAACGTTAGAGGAATTTTCTAAATGACTGAGTCGAAGCGGCCATCCATACCAACTCGTTTTTCCATTCCTTCTATTTTTTCTACCATGGAAAAGAGGACAAAAGCCAACACACACACGCGTTCGTACATAAAAACATTCAGTAACTATTTATATACTTGAGGGAACATGGAAGACCTTAATTTTTAGTGATGATCTTCAAAACAACTTAAACAACAACAACAATAAAAAATAAGCTTAAGCGCTGCAGAGGTCCTAACTGAAGAAACAAAACATAAAACTAGGTCTACATTATTTCCCTGTTACAAAATAAGTGCTGTTGGCCATCCAGGGGTAACTCGCAACTGTAACAGTTCTTCAAAATGGACAATAGAAGCAGCACCAGCAACGACAACAGTTACAGTACCAGTTACAACACAATATCAACTGGGAGAAGAAAAAATAACAGTTTAATTGCTTAAGGCCAAAATGTTTATACACTTGGCAAAATTTGTATAGTTTTTCGAATTGGCTGGATACACTTCTTGTAATTGTTATTTACTTTTACTTTTGCCTTCGGCTTTTTTGTTGTTGTTGTTCCTTCAATTTGTTAATGCCTCAAGTAATGTTAACATCATGTCGGAGTCAAAAGGGTTTGTCTTTATTTTTTAACATTAAATATTTAATTTGTGTAATCTAAAAATGTTCACAAAGAATTTTACGACTTTGTATTGAAGATATCTAGACAGAGAAATCATCCGCATAAATAGTAGATTTCTATCAGTTTAATTAGCTTAATTAAATACCATCAGACTGGTGCATAAATCCTCTATGAATTTCAATACAAGGAGCATATAAACCAACTTCTGACTAGGAATTTTGTGAGTCACGTATAAAAAATGATCCGAAATGTCATCAGCAAATGTAAGAAATATGGGAGGAAATATATGACATATAGTATATAAAATAGTTCTTGAGGAACTGGGATCTAGTGAAAGCCATGAAGAAAGCGATTTTGAATAAAATTTGAAGCATCTTATTCCCAACGCACGACGTTAGAACATCTGGCACAGAAATGGCTCTTAAAGAAGTATTTAATGTCGTTCCACAACATACCTATCCTGATCCTTGTCACCCTCGACACTGTCAAATGCATTTAATAGTTTGAGGTGGTCAGATGTGCTGCAGGCTTTAGGCCAAGATAGGCCAGTATGATCTTTAAATCATACTTAAATGACTGATTGACTTAACGATTCATCAATGTCCAGACGAAACGAATGAAACTAGAATCATGAAATTTAGGGTAAAGGTCTTTCTTAGTCCGAAGGTGTCAGATAAGGCTGGGTTTTGAAAAACTAGAACCTTTAAATTTGAAATGAGGACACATGTACCAAAGTTTTTGTTGTTGGAAATTCGAACTATAAGTATCCTCAAAAGTACTGAATCTTCTACATTTGGTATAATTTCGTTGCATGTGATCGAATAGAGCTAAAAAACTTGACATTTGCAATGCGAATCAATGATGAGAAGAAGGGTCGGCATAAGAAGGTGGTTTAACACAATTTAAGGGGACCCATTCTCGATTTTAATTTTTCAAGATTTTCAATGCTTCTTAAGGTTTGTAACTTTGCACATATATATTTGAAGATTTAAAAGAGAAGAAAAATAATTTACAAACATTTTTTGTTATTGTTTTGTTGTTGTTTTTTGTAATTAAAGAGAAGTCCTTATTTTTGATGGCGGGCATGATAACTCCTCACTGGAACATCGGAATCCGAAAATTCCAACGGTGTTAGAAAGAGTACATGTCTGGCTCTCGTATGAACTAGGATTATTGACTTCGCTCTAAAATTAACAAAATGGCGGACCTTTGAAAAAATAATTTTGGAAAATCGCCGATTTTTGACCAAAAACCAAGTTAAAAAATAAAGAAGATCTTCACCGATTATTGGCTTTATCCTAGTTCAAACGATAGCTACACACTCACAGAGAAACGTGTAAAAATTTGGAATCGATTGGGTTAATAGTTTTTGAGTTATCGTGTCCGTCATTCGCAAAAGAGAAAAACGCGTTTAAAGTTTGAGAACCCCTTTAGCCGTCACTTGATGCTGAATTAATAAATAGGCTATATTGTCAAGAGTTCTTGAGATTTCTACTTGAAATTTTGTAGAGTCATTCTTGAACAAGTGTAGATTCGAATTAAATCCAAAAAAATTTTGACCCCGAGAATGGGGGGTCCCCTTAAATTTGCCACCAGTAAAGAAAATAAGAAAATTGGACTGGGCCGACTATATGATACCCTTCACCACTTTGGGAGAACATTGACATGGAATTGTAAGGATACGATATGTACAATAATATTGTATTCTTACAATTGCATGTCATTGTTCTCTCGAAGGAACATACGCATGTCTTTCTGCAACCATTGCCAAATTTAACTTCATTTGGGCAGATTTAGAGTCGTCTGCGTACCATGGAACACATTTATGAAAAACGATTTACACCCTATTCGGTGCACCGCACTATTAAAAATATAATTTCAATCAGACACCCGTTCGAAATACATATGGAAGCTATGGCTGCATCTGCACCAAGTTCAATAAACCCCCATAACGTCATTCACGTCTCAATTTGATACGTTGTGCAAAATTTCGTGTTAATCGGGCAAACATTATTAGTTTCGTGCACCATTTATGTAAAATCGGACGGATATATATGTATATGTGGGAGCTATATCCAAATCCGAACCGATTTTCAAGAAACTTAGCACACATCACTCTAGACTTAATTCAGTACGCTGTGCCGAAATTCGTATCAATCGAAAGATATATAGGTGTACCATTTTTATTAAAACAGACGAAAATATATATGGGAGCTATATTTAATCTGAAACGATTTTTACGAAATTTAGCACACACCATTCAAGACTCAATTCAGTACACAAAATTTCAAGCAAATCGAAAGATATATAGGGATTTTCGTTTATAAAATCGGACGAAAATATATATGGGAGCTATATCTAATTCTGAACCGATTCTTACGAAACTTGGCATACATCATTCTAGACTCAATTCAGTATGCGAAAATTCAGGACGAAAATATATATGGGAGCTATATCTAAATCTGAACCTATTTTCACGAAACTTACCACACATCGTTCTAGACTTAATTCAGTACGCTATGCCAAATTTAGTGCAAATCGAAAGTTATATAGGGACATTTACACAAAATCGGATGAAAATATATATAGGAGCTATATCTAAATCTAAACAGATTTTCACGAAATTTAACACACATCTTTTTAGACTTAATTCAGTACGCTATAAAAAATTTCGTGCCAATCGAAGAATACCTAGGGACTTTGATGCACCATTTACATAAAATCGGACGAACATATATATGGGAGCTTTATCAAAATCTGAACCGATTTTTACGAAACTTGGCACACATTATTCTAGACTTAATTTAGTGTGCAATACCAAATTTCTTGTGAAGCGAAAGATATATAGGGACTTTGGTTCACCATTTACATTAAATCGGACTAAAATATATGTGGGACCTATATCTTTAAGTGATTATTTATACTCTTTCGAGTCGAGCTTGATGATCTAAGTTTTGCAATGAAAAGTAAAGCCAGGAGAAAAAAACTTAGGTCCTCGGAGCAACACAAATGTTGCCCACAACACTTAACGTTCTGAGCCATCAACACATTTCCTAAACAGTTGCGCAAAAACATGTGTACCATGGAAGCAATTGTAGGTGTGTGGATTAATTATCCATCGCTACAACAAAAATCTGATTTGAAAACGGACTATTCCTAGAATGAAGACAAATGTCTAACTTTGACAAATTTGAATTTAATTGGCATATGCATGTTTCGCACCAGGGCGGAATAAATACAAGTTATCAACGAACGACTTTTGTAAAGACACATTGCTCAATATGCCTGATGAGCCGCTTAACCAACGGCGAAACGCGTCGCATAATGGTGTTAATATAGAGACCTAGATTTCTATATTAACAGTTGTTATCATACCATAAATATTTCCGAAACTATCTTTACTAAATGCAGCCCTCATGTTGTGTATATGAAAGTGAATGTTGTGTTGATGATATCTATCATCAAAATTTATCTAAACATTTTCAAAATTTTGACCGTAAGCCGTACTACAATGGAAAGGCGAAAAAGCTCCATCTTCAACTATTATAAATTATTGGTTTTGGTTTTTTGTTTATACCATTATCTCTGCCGCTGTTTTATTTGAATAATTTATGCTCCATAACTATATGGAATTAATAAAATGAATAAAATAATTTCAATATTTTAACAAAATTCTAAAAATCAACTACAATGTATTCAAATACAAAAATGTGGTTCAATTGTTAAAGAATATAGTATTTATTTTACATAATGCATTTTATATTGTCGACAATAATCCATGCTCTTAAACATTTATTCAAAAGAATTCAAATTCATTTGTTTTGCTTCTGCCTGCATATCAAGCAACTATTTATCTCTTTGCCAAAACATGGCCTTGAATGGAGAGGCGGAAAAAGAATTTGTTTCATGAAAAGAAAACAGAAAATGACAATTTCAAAAAGCTATTATCCACATTTATTTGGCACTGAATTTTTCACACTTTGCCATAAGCTATGCCATTTTTTGCAATTCTCAAAAAAATGTGTGCAAGTGTGTGTGTGTGTGTTTTGTCAACTTGCTACACAAAGGCACATCATAACGCTGTACGGTTGATGGTACGTGGTTTATTTTGCATTCGCATATTTTGCTTCTAACTACATAGAATATATTTTTTTCCTTCAGCAGTCATAGCCTGAAAATTGCCTTTTGTATGGGTGAGTTTGTGTGTGCGGTGAACCGCCACGCGTTTTATTTAACAAAAAAAGAAGCCAACTGCAGCTGCTGCTTTGACGCGGTAAAAATGACAATACCAAATTCAGACACATTTCTTTTTTTGGGGGCTAAAAAATTGACATTGTTTGACTACCCTGCATAAGTGTAGATGACAAAAACTCGAACACAGATGAGATTATTTGTTATACAAATGATATGGAAATGAGTTTCGTTTTATTCGCAATAAAATTATGTACAATATTTCATGGAATCAATTTGCTGCTACCCAACAGTTAAGAGGAATTTTATTAAGGCGAACAATACGAAAAGGCAGAGACTTTTGTCGACTTGTGGGTAAATTTGTTTCATTAATGGAAAACAAAACATGGTCTGAATTTTACATTTTAAATTCAGACGTTCTATGTAGACAAATATTATCATGGACAGTGAAGCGTATGCTTTACGAGTTAAAGAAATATTTTTTCATAACGTATACGCAACGATGTCCAGTACGTTGAGTATGTAAAGTGGTATGACGATTTAGATATTTGACTTATTTTAGTATTTCTTGTTTCTAGGAAGTAAGAAAATAGGTCCAAGCTGGACCTACACAACTGTCGGTTGAAATATGAATGTTATAAGCATCTGTTTTAAATACCCAAAATGAGGTGTAAGGTATCATTAATTTATCTCATGTTAATCACTAATTTAATATACTCACCACCAACATTTTAACAACAAGAATTCAAAATCTGATAAATACCTGAAAATAAAAACAAAACTCACATTATTATAATAATACCTTATTTATTAAAATAAATAAATAAAAAAAATTATTATTACAAAATTTTGGCAGAGAAAAAAAACAGTGAACGGAGCCTTATAGTCAGGCTTGGCCCCGTCCGATTTTAAAACCTACACAACTACCACTGATCTCAAAGTTTTTTTGGATTTACACTCCCTTCATCGATTGGAGGTTTATAGCTCCTCTGCGGTATCTTTCCAGTATCATGTTTTCCCGCAGTAAAAAAATTATTATTATTATCTTACACAAAAATGTTTTAGTTTGACTCGCTAAATATTGACCTATTGACATGAAAAGAGCAATGCTTGTTCCTTGGCCAGATCTCTTTCTCTGTGTAAAATTTCGTGTTGTTTGGGTTATAATTGTAGCCACTACAACCAGGGATGGCCCGTGTGACGAATGTGTAGGTTTTCGACTGTCAAAAAGGTGTAAACGTCTAAAACGTCATATATCTGTATAAAATGTAATAAACGTAGTAAACGTCATTTATATCAAATTGATTAATGGAAATAGCTATTTTGTCAAAAACCTAATGGATTTGGGTAGGTTTCCGACGTTTCTGACGTATGTATTATACGTCGGAAATGTATGTCATTTACGTCACTGTTTCTGACAGGCCATCTCTGACTAGAACGGCCGCAAAAACAGGCAAAAATAATGTTTTTGGTGCATTTCGTCCACAAAATATTAACGGACCATTAACAGTGAGGTCTTCTTTGTTCCAAAATCAAACTGCATGCAAAATTTCGTGAAGATTGGTCCATAACTGTGGCCTGTATCGAGTTTACTATGAGTAATGGGCAGACGGACGGACACACATGTCTACATATGATATCTGGAGAAAATGTTCAATATCATTTCTTTATACCCTCCACCATATTATGGAGGGTATATTAATTTTGTCATTCCGTTTGTAACACATCGATATATTCATTTCCGACCCTATAAAATATATATATTCTTTATCAGGGTAAAATTCTAAGACGATCTAGCCATGTCCGTCCGCCTGTTGTCTCCGTGTGGTTGTCTTTTGTCAAGTTCGAAGATGGGATATATCGGTCCACGTTTAGGCATAGCTCCCATATAAGGATAACACCTAATTTTCGGTATTTTGGGTACGTACGTTTTTCAAGCGAATTCGCTGAAATTTGCTAGAATGGGTTCTTATTGGGTTCCAAATTTCTCCACAAAAATTATAAATTTAGGTCCACTTTTTCTGGTAGCCCCCATATAACGGTACCCTCTAATTTACAGTATCTTTGGGGCTTTGCTCATATTTTTCCACCGAATTGGCTGAAATTAAGTATTTTAAGTTCTTAATAGGTATCAAAACTCTCCATGGAAAATTATGAGCATAGGCCCATTTTTTCGGACATATAAGGGTACCCCCCAAATTTTAATATTGTTAATATTCACCTATCCATTAGTTATCTGATTTTTACCGCGTTTTGGGCTTATCCCTATGTTTTCGCATTCCAACATAGTAGTGTATATATTCTGTACTCGAATATGGAATTCTATGACGATTTAGTCATCTGTTTTAATCATTCTACCTTCGGTGGATACTGAGGTAAAAAACTAGAACGGCCAGGTGCGAGAATGATATATAATATATGGCCCCCAGTTACGTCTATCCCTCATATTGTGATACCTACCCATTTTCGGTATTTTTAATATATAGCGTGAAGGAAGGTATTGTGATGCCAAAATGTTTGGTTAGAAAAAGAGCTATGTATTTAAGTCCTTAATTTTGCATAGAAGCTCAAATAATTACAACTCCAACTGTAAGGTATTTTCTGCACGATGTAATAGCCTCCAGGAACCTACACATAGATATGTTTTTTCGGCTATGACAATATCCATATTAAACCAGCAGCTTCGACCCCACCCCCAAATAAAATCATGTGTACGTCGGTAATGACCTCATATCGACAAAATCGGTCCACATTGTGGTTTTACGATTTTGGGACAAATCTCCATTAAAATTTGCTGAAATTTGTATTTGGTATACATTATGGTTAACAGCAATAATTGTTGGTATTGGTATACGTGTTGGTATGTTGCCCATATTTTCATTTCAAGTAACTATCAGTATACCTATGGTGGAGGGTATCCAAAGTTCGGCCTGGCCGAACTTAACGCCTTTTTCACTTGTTGTTTTTGACAAAGCCCACATAAAAAAGGTCCAGATCCATTGTTGATATTTTTAAAGTCTTAGACATATTTTTCCATCGAAATGACTGTAATTTGATATTCCGGATGAAAAACATCTCTGTAAATATAGGTTCATGTTCTGACATATCCCCCACATAAAGGTTCAGACCCATTTCCAGGACTTTGAATGTTTTAGCCACTTTTTTCCCAACAGACAGTGGTACAGGGTACTATGTCTTTGTGCATATGTTTGTAACAGGCAAAAGGAAAGGAGATAGACACATGATTCCCTTTGAAAATAGGCATACAACCGCTTTCAAAGGCGATTTATGCATGTCCGTCCGTTCGTCTGTCTGTCCGTATTAAATTGTAAACGAAGTACAGGTTGCATTTATAATCCGAATTGGATTAAATTTGGCTTAAGTCATTTATTCGGCCCAATGAAGAACCCTATTGAAATTGGGAAAAATCGGTTAAGATTTAGATATTGCTCCCACATATATTTCGTCCGATTTAATGTAAATGGTGCACCAAAGTCGCTATATATCTTTCGATTTGCACGAAATTTGGCATAGCGTACTGAATTAAGCCTAAAATGATGTGTGTCAAGATTCGTGAAAATCGGTTCAGATTTAGACATAGACATCGTCCGATTTAATGTAAATGGTGTACCAAAGTCCCTATATATCTCTCAATTTGCATGAACTCTGGCATAGCGTACTGAATTAAGTCTAAAATGATGTGTGTTAAGTTTCATGAAAATCGGTTCAGATTTAGATGTAGCTCCCATATATATTTTCGTCCGATTTTAGGTAAATACTGCAATAAAGTCCTTTTATATCCTTCGATTTGCACCAAATTTGACATAGCGTACTGAATTGAGTCTAGAATGATGTGTGTCAAATTTCATGAAAATCAGATCACATATTTATGTTCGTTCAATTTCATGTCAATGTTGTTACTTCGAAAAGGTGACGTCTGTTAGGATCCATATGTAGAATATACCGAAAGTGGTGAAGGGTATAATATAGCCGGCCCAGTCCGTTCTTACTATTTTCAATATAAATCTATGTTTTGACTAATTCCTCATAAAAGTTTTGCTATTTTAAAGGCCAAGTGGAAATGTTCAAAACTATTGTTTGGTAAATTGGTACTTTTTCTCAGATTTTAGAAAAGCTCATTTTAGACATTTACACAGACTCTACATAAGGAAAAGGATTTTTATTTCCCACACCATAGTGGCAAGTGTAAAATTCTGATGAGACTCTTATCCTATTCCTATCCTAAACACAACGTTTGACACAAGGCACTATGAAAAAATAAACGGATGATATTGTTTATTTAGTGGTTCCAAGGAAGTTCATATTAGTACACGTGCAGTTTCACTAAACTGGCCATGTTCGGAATTTAGCAACCGTGGTGTTAAGTAGGATTTTGGCATACCACATTTCTTATGCTATAATCTTCCATTTTGGCTTCTTAATGTCCGAACCGACCTATTTTCGATTTGATGAAAATATTATATTATATGAAAATATAATCTATTCTATCTACTGACTATAGAGTTCTCAATGGTTCTCTGACTAGTTTGGTACTGTTGAAATGTCCCCAAGTCTCGGTAAAAATAAATCCGAATTTACTTCTTATTTAATAACATTAATTTCAATGACCTTTGAGTATGCACATCATCTAATCCTTAATACTATTGCACATCATTAATTCATGCCAAAATTTACCCACGTCAGTTTCCACCCTCCCCCCACACAAAATGGGTTTTCAATAATTACATAATTTGTTTGTTCATTTCACTTATTACTGTAATTAAATGATGATACCCTCAGGATCAAATTATGTATTCAAATTAGAGGAAATCCATTTGCATTAAATATTCTCTAATATTATGCTCAAGCATACAGTCCGGTAAATATGTTGCTTTTCGCATTAAAACGCGATTATAAATTTTCTAAAAATAATGTTTGTTTAATCCCAACACCATAACCAACCACCAACCTACAGCCACACTCACTTTCTTTTCCCATTCCATGGATTTTAGGGGAAGCTCGCAGATGCTGCTGTTTCACACATTGCATGTCTGAGATTTATGATATGAATTTTTATTTAATTTTCATTGTTCCAAAATATGAAAAAACACCAAAAGAGGATAAAACGAAGAACAACAACAATGAAAAAATATTACAGAAATCATCTCCATTTTCGCTGACTAACAATGAATTTATTTCATTTATCAGCATAAATGAAGCATTTCGGTGTGAATATGGCCAACGTCCATTTTATGTAGATTTGTTGGAGTTTAAGCTTAAATAAGAAAAAAAACTTTTTCATATCCACATATATTTTCATGCAAATACCCACCCCCTGATTGTAACTCGCAGTTGTGCATATTCTTCTATGTTTGTGATGATGTTTTTTTTCTGCTCATATCCTTATGCATGAATGGATAGATGGTTGGCTGCTTGCTCGGTTAGCTAACTGGCTGGGTTTGCTACCAGCTTTGTTTGCTCTGCTTTACACTGCTTTTTTGCATTTCGTTTCATGTTATTATTCTTCATCCTGTTTTTTTCGTTTCCACTAAACTGCTTAGATATCGCCGATTCATTGTTTCAGATTTTTTTTTTTGGCACAGAATATAAATTTTGTATTTGCTCTGCATTTATAGATCATAGAGTATTTTTACAAACTACAGTTGACTTCCACCCATGAGCTAGTCCTCATTTCAAATACAATCAATGCCAAGTGTTTTTTTAACCACCGTTTTCTGTCACATTTGCATGGAAGATGATGATGATGATGGTAATAACACTCGTACTGACTACCAAATATAGATATTAATGAACGATGACCATGCATTATTCGAATGAGAAGTTACGAGCAGCCCAAAATCAATGGTTTTTATGGCTGTAACAAATCGCAGTCTATTGAAATCAGAATGTGAAATTCATTCTATTTAACATAGATCATTGCAATTTTGCACATAGGAAGTTCCTAGGAAGTTTGATATTGAAAATGGGATATGGGCCAAAGATCCAAATTTTTTACCATAATTAGAGAAAAGTGTTTATCAAATAAATATCACATATAAGTAGTGTCCTCGAAAAAGTACAAATTCAATAGGGTGGATCGATTACAGATATGATTTGAAAAATCAAATAAAACCCAGTAAGGAAAGTAGTAAAGTCGGTCTGGGCCGACTATATGATACCCTTTATCACTTTGGGTACATTTTACATATGTATCCTAACAGACGACGCGTTTTGTTATAAATCTATATCTGAACCGATTTCAGGGAAACTTGCCAGAGACTAATTTATATAACATCAGTACGTTGTGTCAATCGGCCTAGCTATGGATCTTTTCACGAAGCTTAGCAACATCATTCTAGACTTAATTCAGTACCCTAAACCAAAATTCGTGCAAATCGAAAGATATATAGGGTCTATGGTGCACCAATTACCTTAAATCGGATGAAAATACATATGGGGGCTATATCTAAATCTGAACCGATTTTCACGAAACTTGGCAGACATCATTCTCGATCTTATTCTAACTCTGTGCCAAATTTCGTGAACATCAAAATATTTCTAGGGACATTAGTGGACTATGTATTTACCTAAAATCGGGCGTAGCTATATATGGGAGCTATTTCTAAATCTGAATCGATTTTCACTAAACTTTTCACACATCATTCTATACTTAATTTAGTACTCTGTGCCAAATTTCGTGCAAATCGAGAGATATAAGGGGACTTTGGTACACAATTAACCTTAAATCGGACGAAGATATATATGAGAACTATATCTAAATCTGAACCGATTTTCACGAAACTTGGCAAACATCATTCTACCCCTTATTCATCACGCTGTGCCAAATTTCGTGCCAGTCAAAAGATTTCAAAGGTCTTTAGTGGACTATTTACCTAAAATCGGGCGAAGCTATATGTAAATCTGAACCGATTTTCACGAAACTTTGCACATATCATTCTAGACTTAATTTAGTAAGTTGTGCCAAATTTCGTGCAAATCGAAAGATATATAGGGAGTTTGGTGCACCATTTACCTTAAATCGGACGAAGATGTATATAAGAGCTATATCTAAATCTGATCCGATTTTCGCGAAACAAATCGAAAGATATATAGGGATTTTTGGTGCACCATTTACCTTAAATCGGACGAAAATATATATGGGAGTTATATCTAAATCTGAACCGATTTGTCCCAATTTCAATGGGGTTCGTCCTTGGGCCAAACAAATGAGCTGTGCCAAATTTCATCCAATTCGGATCATAAATGCGACCTGTACTTTGTTTACAATTTAACATGGACAGACAGACGGACATGCATAAATCGACTTAGAAAGTGATTCTATGCATATTCTTAAAAGGAAACATGGGTCTATATGGATTATTTTTGCCTGTTACAAACATATGCACAAAGACATAATACCCTATACCACAGTGAGGTGAAGGGTATAACCAGTGAGGAAAGTAGTAAAGTCGGACTGGGCCGACTATATGATACCGTTCACCACTTTGTGTATATTCTACATAGTCTCCTAACAGACGAACACTGACATGAAATTGAACGAAATATATATAAGAACCTTGATGCGCAATTTCAATTAAAAAGGACGAAATATATGGAAGTCATATCTAAATCTGAACCGATTTTCACGAAACTTAGCACATTATAAACTCAATTCCGTACGCTTTGCCAAATTTCGTGCATATCGAAAGATATTTAGGAACTTTGGTTCACCATTTACATTAAATCGGACGAAAATGTTGGAAAGTTTGAACCTATATAATCACAAATTTATGCTTTCTCTTCTGTGGATCGGACGGCACTGTACTAAAGCAAGGGAGTGGTAACATTTATCTGGCTTCAGAATATCTCCCGTTCGACTCGCCAATATCACCACCAACGGCGGAGCTGCAGCGACTGGTGAAGAAAGCACAGGAAACAGGTAACGAAGTACTAATTGATAGTGATGCTAACTCACATCATATTGCGTGGGGTATGAAAAATACTAACAAAAGGGGCCAGGCTCTTCTAGATTATTTGAATACTAACGATCTAATAGCCCTTAACATAGGCAATAAACCTACCTTTGTTAACAGAAAGAGTACTCCTTTTTTGATGTTCAAAATCCTACGGCTATCGCCGAAACCCTAGGAGATCTGCTTTTGAAAACCCCTGGATGACAGTAGAGAAAGAGATCCGAAAGCTTTACAACAGAGCACTCCGAAAAAAATCTACAGTATTCTGGGACAACTTCCACGATAAACGGAAAGAATACAAAAAAAATTGACAAGAACCGCCAAACGCAACTCCTGGAAGCTGTTCTGCGAAGAGGTAGACAGCGTCAACGACGTTTCAAAAATCAAGAAAGATAAAGATAAGAACAATCGAGGAAATACTAAGGTTCCTAATGAATGCTCACTTCCCATCGAACACATCGACAATGAACGATGTCATGGCAGATAGGGATCGGAGGAATCTATTATTGAAAAGTCAATGGTGTTAAACGCCTTAAAAAGATTCTCACCATTGAAAGCGGCAGGACCGGATTACGTCTTCCCCGTGTTACTACAAAAAGAGGCGGTATTTTTATCACCACACCTAGCCGCACTCTTTAATGCATGCTTGAGGTTAACGTACACACCGAAAGCCTGGCAGGAAGCCAGGATAGTCTTCATACCCAAGCCCGGCAAGGCAAACTACGCCACACCAAAATCATATCGGCCAATAAGCCTAACTTCTCAATCGATCCTTAGATACCTTCCAAGTGGACCGGGCAATCATAGACTGGGTTAACTACATGCTAAGGAATAGATGAATAAGCTGTAGCATACATGATATAACAATCAGAGACAAAGTAGGTCAGGGAACACCACAGGTTTCACGGATAACTACCATAAATGGACTCTTAAGGAACCTAACCGATGAAGGAATTGACCAAGTCTGTTATGCAGATGACGTCATAATACTTCTTAGGGGAAAGAATCCTAACTTACTATGCAGGAAAGCCAAAACGGTGCTAAAAATCGCCTACGTTTGGGCTAAACCGAGGGGCTTAAACGTAAATCCGGACAAAACGGAGATATATCTTTTCGCTAGAAAGACAAAAATAGTATGCAGAACCCATCTCAGTATGAAGAGCCCATCTTCCTCAAAGCAATTGACGAGTGGATAGACACCGAACACAAAATACCGCACAAAAATATATTACAGGCAACTACTGAGTCAACATCAATATTTTTGATTCAGAAGGCATACCTGAAACGAGAGTAGTAACACGGTGCGAAACTATAACAGGAATAGTGGAACACTAGTTCAGATGCCGCCTGGTAACTGTTGCTACACAGATGGCTCTCGACTAGGAGGATAAACTGGACTGAGACTTTTTCTATAGAAAAATCGGATACCGAAATTTCTCTTCGTCTTGCAGATCACAGCACGATCTTACAGGCGGAGGTTCAAGCTATAACAGAGTGTCTTAACTGGTTAATTTCAAACCAAAGACAAAATACAGTAAATATTATTACGGACAGCAAGCAAGCTATAAACGCAATATCTCCCAGAACAGTTAAATCCAAAACTGTACTGGAATGTATAAATACCATTATTGATTTCTCACAATAAGGACCTATACGAAATATATGGCTACCAAGTCACCAAGGAATCATAGGCAACAAGATAGCAAATCAACTAGCCAGGAGTGCTACTACACTATCCACAATAGATGTGAATACCGCCAAAACCTTTAGCGAAACACGCCAAGAAATGAGGAAATGGACGAATGAGACACACAAAACCCTTTGGGGAAAATGAGGGGACAGGAAAATCCCCAAAATCTTATGGGGTGACCCAAATGAAAACAAAACTAAGCAAATCCTAACGCTAAACAGAAAAGAAATAAGCCGACTGACGGGTATTCTGACAGGACACCTCAACCTGAAGGCACATCTACTCAAGATTGGATGCGAAGGAAGCAGCATGTGCAGAGCGTGTGGGGAAGACAGTGAAACGCTGGAATATTTCCTGTGCCATTGCCCAGCATTTACATTTTGGAAACAATTCTTGGGAAATAACACTCTTCACGGATTAACCGATATGAAGGGGGTGTGAATGGAGAAGACTGAAGGAGTTCACAAAAAACATGGAATTCCTAGTTTCATTTGGGAATTAAACCCAAATGTTTTTAATCAGAACTTTAACTATTTCTAACTTTCTCCGCATTTCTAGAGCACAGGACTCAATTGGCTTATGTGTATGTCCCCTCATGTTGGACATGTGGTGGTATCATCCACTCCTCTTCTCAACCTAACCCAACCTAACCTAAAACCAATATTTCGATGAGGCACATTTTCAAGATTTGTTACAATATACGACTACAAAATACCAAATTGCAGCGAATTCGTTTGAAAAAAACGCGCTCAAGAACCCCAAAATACTGAAAATTGGGGGTACCGTTATATGGGTGGACCTATATTTATAATTTTTAGTGGGGAAATTTGGTACCCAATAAGAACCTAATGTACCGAATTTCAGCGAATTCAGTTGAAGGCGCTCAAGAACCCCAAAATACCGAAAATTGGGGGATACCCTTATAAGGGAGCTATGCATAAACGTGGACCGATATAGTCCATCTTCGAACTTGACCTGCCATGCAAAATTTTGGAAATCTATCTCAATTCGTTTATAGGCTAGAGTGATTACACAGACAGACGGCTAAATAGGTCTACGGTGCACAATATGTAGGAAATCGGATAAAATATATATGAGAGCAAGTCTAAGACAATGTTGACATTTTTTATGAATATTTTTTCTAGACCTGTCAAAATATGAAATAAAAAATTATTATACTATGGGAAATAAGCATATAACTGGTGTTTTTTACATTACTTACAACCTTTTATTTTTGTATATTCCTCACCGCTGGTAGCACATCGAAAAATTCATCGAAATCCCATGAAGTATATCAAAGTAAAATTCTTTGTCGCGTTAGGGATTTCCTTATTGTACATTGTACACATCGATGGACGTCTTGAAATAGCCACCATATATCAATCCCACACTATTATATATTATATATATAGCTTTAAACACACTCTTATGCGAAATCTCACAATACTTACGATATTCACAACATTTTCCTATCATCTTCTAACGTTTCTTTCCCATAAATTTTTTTTATAAACAGCATTAGACGGCTTTATGGCGAAGGGTATACAATTCAAGGCCCAAAAATATTAATGTTGTAGCTTCTCTTAAATTTTATTAAATGTTTATATTCAAAAACTTTTTCACAGACTGACAAAGATTGAAAATTAAATATACAAACAAAAAATATTGTGTACTACGTTTTGAACAAAAAGTGTTTTCCAACTAAGATCCAAAAAATTTTTAGCTGAAAATGCTCGATATAGGTTCACCTTTTGGTATAGCCCCCTTTAAAAATAACGTTTAATTGTGAGTACTTTTCGAAATCAAGCTGATGCTCTAACGATTTAATAAATGTTCCTGTCAAATCATTCTGGCTCCATATGTGCAAATATCCTTGCAATCAGACAGGCGTAGCATCTTTCGAGGACCATTGATATGAAATCGGACATTAAATGTCTCAGCTGGCTTCAATCAATCCAAATACGTATCATGCAAAATTGTATGTCTATCAGGCAGACTTAGGGTCTTTGGTGTACCATTTATACGAAATCGGGTGTATGAGAATTATATCTAAATCAGGATCGATTTAAGGAGACCTCACCCATTTTCGATTTCAAATTTCGACGTTATAGACTTGTAACATTGTATACATGTATTTGAAGACTTAAAGAAGAAGAAATTAAATTGAGAAATGAATTTGATGGGTTAAATACCATTTTTATGAGAAACCAGCAAGGAAAGTAGTAAAGTCGGACCGACTGTATGATACCCTTCACCACGTTGGTTACATATGTATCCGAAAAGACGTCGCCTTTTTGAAGGAATTTTGACATGAAATTGAACAAACTTAAATATGTGATTATTATGTCTTTCTGGAACATATATTTGTGTAAAT
This sequence comes from Musca vetustissima, assembly GCF_032173495.1. Taxonomy (NCBI): domain Eukaryota; kingdom Metazoa; phylum Arthropoda; class Insecta; order Diptera; family Muscidae; genus Musca; species Musca vetustissima. The sequence goes on from NW_026874912.1 coordinate 16,976, forward strand.
CGATTTAAAACAAACTTAACACATACTATTCGGTATATTGCACTGGTTAAAATTTAATCTCAATTAGACAACTATCAATTATTTGGTGTACAATTAATATAAATAAGTCGAAATTATATATGGAAGCTACGATATATCTATATCTGAAACGATTTGAAGGAAACTTGCCTGAGATTATATATATTAATTTCAGTACGT